>NW_028318553.1:1360000-1430000 GCF_062004578.1 Staurois parvus | reverse complement strand
GCCAAGCCTCAGCACTTATACATGTACTGCGTCACCCCTCACAAATCCAGACTGCACCCCAGAAGTGTGATCACAAAGAGCACAGATGGCTGTTCAGGTTGACCAGTCTCTTCAATAGGGAACGTTACTGCAACAGTTAGCATTTCAAGATGAATTAACATTGAATTAACAGATGAATTAAGGAGTCAGGGTGCTTCCTGAAGACAAAGTGCCCCCAGAAAATAAGCTACGGGCACTTGTTTCATTCCCCCCCCCATCACTTTAAAAGTTCATGAAAAAAAAAGTACTGCAAAAATTTTACATTTGTTAAAAATCTGTAAAAACGAAAAAAAAAAAAAAAAAATTAAACCCAAGTAACTTCTTTCAATCTCTGGTTCCCAGCCAGTAGCTTGAGAGGCATCTGGAGCTCATTTACTGGTACCTGTTACATAAATCTGCAAGAATTCAAGCTAGGTTTACCAGACACATGATTTCACTGAAGTCAGTATTGAACGAAGTCAGGTGCCTGTTTGGCTTGCCCTGGCTTTTGGGATTTGTCCAGCTCTCTGTTGATCTTATAACTATTTTTCCTTGTGTTCTACAGAACTCTCCATCTGATGCTCACACCTTGGACGAGAACACGACTGAAGGCTGGGAGAACCGGATCAGGCTTTGGACTGACCAGTATGAGGAAGCTTTTACTAACCAGTATAGTGCTGATATGCAACAATTACTGGAGAGGCATATTCGTTCCAGTAAAGAGCTGGCGGGCAAAGCGGCACTGCTTGAAACCGTAAAGAAGACTGAACTGTCCTGCAACAACACTGTTTTGGGCTCTCAGATGCAGGTATAATGCTGCAACTTTCTAAAATTTTAACGTATGTTTCAATTTTTTTTTTTTCATGGCTATAGAGGATTATTCAGTTAGATGTAGATACCAGATAAAGTGTTTGGCCTTCTCTAACAGAGCTTGTCTTGTTACAGTTCCAGCTGGGCAGAGTGGCACGTGTTCAAAAGCATCGCAAGATTCTGCGAGCTGCAAGAGACTTGCCGGCGAATGCTCTGGTCATTGAATACCGAGGCAAAGTCATGTTACGGCAACAGTTTGAAGTCAATGGGCACTTTTTCAAAAAGTTAGTTTCCCTCTGCGCTAAGATTTGTTTTTTTTTCTTTTTTTGTTTACCTATTTGTAAGCTGCATCCAATTGAGTGTGATGCAGCCCAACTCTAGGAAAGCTTAAAATACTACCTTGTGGAGGGGGCAACTCCTGCAACTGCATGGGTTAACTGCTTATTTAAGGAAAATACTTGCCTGATCCTCCACTCCCCTGACAGACAGCACTCTCCCGAGCTCTGGCAATGAACTGTTCTGATTGTCTCCCCTCAAGTGCAGGGCTGGGACCCCTGCATTGATATTGATGAGTTCAGAGAACCATAGACTGCTAGAGCATGGAGGAGATTAGGCTGCGATGAGCAGTCTAGCAGCTTCAAGGAGCTTGCAGGTGGGAAGTAAGAGCCCATTGACACTTTTGCATCTTGTCATGCAACTTTGGGGGTCCAAAGTCGCCTGACAAGTCACACCCCATGTTTCCCAATGAGTACCATTCATATCGGTGCGACTTCAAATTGCAATAGCGTGAAAGTAGTTCCTGCACTACTTTGTTCAGACTTTCATACGACTTGAGGACAATAGACTTCAATGTAAACTCTTGAAAGTCACACAAAAGTCGCACCTGAATGTTATACATGCGACTTGTCTGCGACTTTGTACAGCACAAACTGTCATCCTTGGTCAAAGTCTTGTTAGTCATGTAAAGTTGCAATGAAAATAGCACAATTTTGAAGTCGCACAAGTGAATGAATCCTAACAAGCAAGTTAAAGTACTTTTTCAAAGTCCCCATGTTCATGAAAATAATTAGCGAATAGTTAACCTTTACAGTGCATTTTTTTTTTTATTATTTTAGGTTTCCTGGAATTCAGCTTTAATGTCCATGTATACCCAAAAATATTTCAGGTTTAAGTGGTTATTAGTAAGTTGAATTGCATATACCTCGGGGACTCCAGGCCCTGCTTCTTCTCGGACTCCAAATAGCTATTCTGCAGCATCTACATATCTTATTGACTGTAGGCTGAGAATGAGCTGGTTGAACTGAGCAGCTGCCAAAAGATCAGATGAGCCAACCACTCCTGTCTCCTGCACCTTTCCTTCTAACACTTCCCTACTATGTATCTCTCGGCTCCACAAATCTAAAACGTAACACACATTACTTTTTGATTACACAACCTATTAATCTGCTAACAAGCATGTAGTGCAAAGGCCTGCCTGAATTGAATACAAATTGGATAGTTTAAATAGATTCTCATATTACATAGGTTTGGTGGATCTAAGGTTCACTGTATAGTTAGTGTATGATGAGCATTAGTTGTAGTGGAAGCCTGAAGAAATTGATCAAAGCTACATCTAGGCTAGCTTCCCCTCTGCTGCCTGTTGAGCCTCTACAGCCTCTATCCTGTCTGCACCTCTACTGGTCTGTGCTGCAAAGGGTATTCCAGCCGAGTAGACTAGGTCACAGCTTCCCTGGACTTTTCCAAATGTTAGTTTCCCTGTTGTAGCTTCCAAACTCCTCTCCTTCACACATTGCCTTCCTCACCTCTCTTCTGCAGCATGCCACCATATTTTTCATACTCCTCTCCTTCACTCATTGCCTTCCTCACCTCTCTTCTGCAGCATGCCACCATACCTTTCATACTCCTCTTCTGAACACATTGCCTTCCTCACCTCTCTTCTGCAGCATGCCACCATACCTTTCATACTCCTCTCCTTCACACATTGCCTTCCTCACCTTTCTGCTGCTGCATGCCACCATACCTTTCATACTCCTCTCCTTTACGCATTGCCTTCCTCACCTCTCTTCTGCAGCATGCCACCATATTTTTCATACTCCTCTCCTTCACTCATTGCCTTCCTCACCTCTCTTCTGCAGCATGCCACCATACCTTTCGTACTCCTCTCCTTCACACATTGCCTTCCTCACCTCTCTTCAGCAGCATGCCACCATACCTTTCATACTCCTCTCCTTCACACATTGCCTTCCTCACCTCTCTTCTGCAGCATGCCACCATACCTTTCATACTCCTCTTCTGAACACATTGCCTTCCTCACCTCTCTTCTGCAGCATGCCACCATACCTTTCATACTCCTCTCCTTCACACATTGCCTTCCTCACCTCTCTTCTGCAGCATGCCACCATACCTTTCATACTCCTCTCCTTCACACATTGCCTTCCTCACCTCTCTTCTGCAGCGTGCCACCATACCTTTCATACTCCTCTTCTGAACACTATACCAGCCATCATACTCTCTGTACTCCTGTCCTACAAACCCTGCTGGCTGTCACTTTCTGACCGCTGTCATATTCCCAATCTTGACAGTTCTGAATAAATAATTATGTGTCTAAATAGTACGTCCTATTTTCTAGTTTTTGTGTCTCGAAATGAGAGATCTTTGTGAGCAATTAGTGGCTTTAATATCTTGCAATTGTCCTTGGGTGAAATATTCAGTAAAAATATTAAACTTACCTGATTATAATTTGTACCAGAGCACACAGCCAAAATGTTAGTGCCGTGGTTCAGACTACACACAGCACTTTGGACTCTGTAACATTTCAATTTTTTTAACGCAGATCTGTACTGACCGACCTATGTTGACTGCCATTGCTCACGTCTTTCTGAAAAAGTTGCAGGAGATGAGCAATTGCAGTCTCTATTTTTCTCAGCACATGCTCCCTTTAATTCCAAGGTGTATGTTTGTGTTTCTCTAGACCATACCCCTTTGTTCTGTTCTACTCCAAATTCAATGGCTTGGAAATGTGCGTGGATGCTCGTACGTTTGGGAATGATGCCAGGTTTATTAGACGGTCCTGTACACCCAATGCTGAGGTAGGCAGGATCAAATTGCTTGTATGTTTTCTGTGAGTAGTGTAGGCTTTGCAACCAGCTTGGTAAATTCCAAGGCAAGCTCTAATGTATTGTATTTATATGTACATATGTGATCAGATGCACTTAATGTTTTTTGTTTTTTTGTAGTCTTCTTGTTTTATCATTTCTGAATGTTTATGGCTATGAGGGCAGCCTATTTGGCCAATGACATTTGGAGGCTCTTATTAGGGTCATAACAGCTGCCTTTCTTTACTGATTATCTCATTCTTGGTACATGTTATTCTCCTGGTCAAAATGCTTATACTGTGTTTCAAGCTGTCCATACACTGATGGATTTTTTTTTTTTTTTTTTGGGACTGCCGAACCAAACAAAAAAAATTCTCCATCCACATTATACAACACAGATGAATAAATTTGCAGTCCTCTATTGTATTCTGACAGCTAGTGCAATGGGCTCTCAGAATACCTGAGCAGCAACTGCATTTGATCGGATGCGGCCACTGTTTGGCTGACATTTTTCCACCAAGCGCCTTTGATTTTTCAATCAAAGGATGTAGGGTTGGAGGTTGCCATCAGGAACCGGAGAACTTCAGTGTGTGGCCAGCTTTGTACTGTAATCTGAGAAAGGGTGCAGTTACTTTGACTCATACAAATCTAGTAGCTTCCTTGGGAATCATTTATATGTAATAATTTCTGTATGGAAGCCGCCTTATTTTAGGAGAATGGTAAATTGGTTAGTTTGTAGATACTGAAACTACTCATTGGTTGCCATTTTGGTGGCCTATATCATGAGAATGATGTGATTTAAAGTCATATACCTGATAAAACCTGTGTAGTAGCTATAAATGATGACCTATACTTGGTACTACTAATTGGGGATCATTTCTAAATCTGACCATGCCAATGTGTATTCATTAAGGTTTTGACATGTCAGGTCAGTAGGTTTTGAGAACAACGGAGGTATAAAAGTCCGCATTGGGGTCAAATTTAGCCTAATTGAGCCTTTCTCAGCCTTATTACCCCAGTGTGCTTGTACAGTATTTGGCTCTCTGAGACCCCTTATTAAAGCAAATTCATCTGGATTGAATGGAGTAAGCTTGCTATGTTGGTGATCAGTAGGTGCTATCCTAACAGTGGGCAGTCAGAATGCTACATCTACAGATGGCTATAAAAGACTACTGGTGTCTAGCTGATGGCTTTGCCAAGTTGCGTTGGTCTTGCAATTAAGTAGGTGCCATCAAATCTGAAGGTCAAATAGCCCCAGCTCTAGGAACCCCTAGCTATCTTTTAGAGGAGCTCCTAGAACCCTGGGTGGGAATGACTCCTCTGTTTAAAATTCCACCGTTGACAGCTTTATACAAAACCTGTTGGGAAAGAAATGGGCTGACTGCTATTGATAATGCTAGTTTCCCCGTCGTCATGCTGATCCATTGGCTTCAGTAACCTTAGTCGCTGTCCAGGACAAGCATACAGACCAAGAGACCTGATGTCATTGCATGCTTTTTCATAGTGACTGAAAAGTACCGAAGCCCTGACAACCAGGCATTAAATAGTATGAGACACAAATTTTCAATTGCAGGCCTAAGTAACAAGAGAATGGATTTTTTTTGTATTTAATTTAATAGTGGCATTTTTTTTATTCTCAGATATGGTAGTTTTAGCTTTCGAAACCTGGTAGTAGCTTACAACATCTAACCTATGACTGCTTTATTTAGGTCCGTCACGTGATCGCAGATGGGATTGTTCATCTGTGCATTTATTCTATTGCTGCTATTGCAAAAGACACGGAGGTCACCATTGCTTTTGACTATGATTACAGTAACTGGTGAGTGTCCATTTTTCATCTTAAATGTTTTCTTTTTTGTTTGTTTGTAACCTATTATTCCAGTAAGAATGGGCGGACAGGTTCAGGTGAAGAATTTGGAAAGCTCAGAGCAGATAGCTCTGCTTGTTTAAAAATGGCTACCACAGGTGTCTTGAACACGCGTCCTTGCTGAAACAGAAATGTTCCCTTCTCTGCAAGTCTGATTTTTGATTGCATTTGACTGCATTGAAAGGAGCCTCGGCTCTAAAAATCTCAGATCTAGAAAATTAGGGTTTCTGTCACAGCTTATCTTGTAATTCTGTAACTTAACTGAGCAAGTTCAAGATGTCTAGAGCTTTAGCTAAACCCAAGAATGTGTTCCCCCCCCCCCCCCCCCCCCCTGCTTACCAGTCTCCATTCACACTACTGAGGCACATTGTGCATTTGCACAGTTTTTGTGCATTGTCATGCTTAGTGTATAGGGCATCCAATTTATTTCATTGAGCTGCCATACACGCAACAAGCATAGCAAAGAAGTGGAAGTATATTTTTGAGCTTTTCATGCTTGTCAATTGTGCATTTTGCTGCTTTTTTTTTTTTTTTTTTGTACACAAATATGCACATTTTGCCTGCCCATTTTGGGGTAAATGATAAATGGCATTACAAGCATGACATGTTTTTTTTTTTTTTTTTGTTTACATGTTTTGTGAATGCACGGTACACGTATAAGTGCAGGCTAAGATGTGGCTGCATTAATTTTCTTTAATGAAAGTACAGAAAATACTCAGAAAATATTGATTCTGCCAGAAATATTGTGTCCTTGTAACTTCCTGCGCACCGAACTGAAATCTCCCGAGTTCTATACGCTAAACTACAGAATACTTTCTCCTAAGTTATTGAGAGAAAAGAAGTGTATATAGTCCAAATCCAGAAAGCAGCAAAGTTTGGTCATGCTGCTCCCCCTAGATACAGTGCAATGATTGAATGTTGTCATGCTGTGACAGGGAGTGTTACTGACACAATCGGCAGTTGAAAATAAAGAAGAAATGCCTGAAAAGAGAATGAGTGCAGCAACCACATCTGTTGGCTGGTAAGCTGAAATGGTGTTTTTCTTGGGTTTAGATATGCTTTATTTAAAAATATTGGGTTCATTTTACTAAGACGAAGTTGATTTAAATGAAATAATAAATGTACATTTTATTTTTAAATCAGATCTTTATTGAAGTTTGGATCCATGTATACATATATTCATACAACCGCAATATCCAACATAGTGTGGCGTTAGTATCAACAATTTACAGCTTTGTAATATAAAAGGGGTACATAGTCATGTATTCCGACGATATAAACATAGATTCTAGACCACAACATTTTCCAGATCAATAAATGTACATTTTCTCCCTGCAGCAATATTTGGTATTTTTTTATTTTATTTTATTTTTTTTTTTCTCAGTGGGTTCAAGTATTGCACCTATGATCGGTGAATCATAGGTGCAGTGTCATGCTCCTGTAGACCTCCCCCTGACTGATGTACAAGCTTTCAGTAGCAGAGCTAGATGCGTGTTTTATATTCAGAAATACAAGTTCTGACACGGGTGCAAAATACTGGTATAACATGGTCCAAAAGATTGTTAGCTTTTAATATCCAGTCTATGCCTGTAGCATGTCCACTGCCTGTAAACATGAAGTTTTAGATAAATAAAAGTGCTGCAGACGAACACAAATGCCACTGGCAAAAGCTGACATAAAGTAAGAGCTGGGATGCCTACTATCAGCCAGGCTGGCATTGCACTGGATCTCCTGCTGTTCTGCTGGCATAATGATCAGTCAGTCTCTGCATGCTTGCAGCTAAGTGTCGTCCTTGCCAGTGTTCAGGCATTTGGCTGTAGCTCTGTTCTGGGGAGCTTTTATGCAAAACCACTTCTTAATGCATGCAGATAAACTACAATGTCTCTGATGGGCAGATAAAACAGGGTATTTCCTCATCAGCACATGCAGGGGTAATGGAAGAGATGGGGGTAAGTACCCCTCCCTTTAGTTCAGAGTAGGAGGATGTTGCTCATCCTTAATTAAAATCCGCAAGTAACACAAAGCAAAGATGCAAACTAGCGGCCTTCACTTCGGGAATATGCTGCTGTAAGCAAAACCATGCTGGCTTTTTGATGCTTTTATGTTTATTTTAAAAATACCTGATTAAGGATGAACCTTTTACTGTGAACAGCCCTGGGCTCTGAAACCTGCACTAAAATCCTGGAGTTGTACATGTAGCAGCGGACTTGTTAACTGAGGTCATTGACTCTGTAAGGTTTTAAATTTGAAGAGATGCAGCCACTTGGCAACAAATTTATCCAAAGCCATCATGTGTCCGTATGACGCTTTCCATGTATCAGTCTGAAGCAGGGTGGATTTAATTTAAATCACTAGTCAGTAAGGCTTGATTTAAATCCTAGTTTTCTACATAAAGACTAATTCTTGCTGGTATAACTTTAATATGCAAGCAGATGAAGATTTTTAGAATAACAACTTTTCATATTAGTTTTTTTATCCCCAGTTTAATAGGTTAATCATTCATATTTGGACAACTTTTCTGTTGTACTTAGGAAGGAGAAAAATAATCATTACCTTAATAATAATTTAAATAGATTTATTCAACTGAAACCATAACATTCCAGCATATGTGATTTGCTTAAACAAACATCCATGTTTGTTAACTAATTTGGCTAAACAAAATCTATATATTTTAAGAAACTTAGACTGTCAGCCCCTTCCTCCTCACACTTAGTTTCACTTTCTTCTTGTGCAGATCTATTCCACTCCAAACAATCAGAAAAATATTGTTTCTATTCTATTCACTGAACTTCTTGAAACTTAGCACTGAAGGGGTTGATTCTGTATTCATAGGTTTGTAGAAGTTAGGATGAAGGTCTTTTTCTTAACTCTGTTCATGTTATAACATTTTTGCTGTGAAGAAGAGGCATGTGATCTCCGCTGAGTCAAATTCAGTTTTGAGAACTGCAAAAGTAAACCGTGCATCTGTGATAATATCTTGTAGGCAGAGAAACTGCCCAATAATCTTACAAAAACCTCTGGAAGAGCATGACATTGTGAATGGATTCATGGAATTTATTTACCAAAAAAATTAAACATATACAGCCTTATTCTACATAATTAAAAAACTAATCTTTATTTCATTATGGAATAACCTTTGGATGGTAATATATTTTCCTCAAAAAGCATTTTATTTAAAAAAATCAGATTTAAATAAAAAAAAATCAGATTTTTTTTTTTTTTTTTTTTTAAATCATTGATTTTTATCCACCCTGGTCTGAACTGTGAATGTGCATTCTCCAGTATTTTAAGAGGCGTCTGTGATCTGTATTTCAGTCTTCAGATCAGCATTGTAAAAAAATTACTTTTCAAATAATCTTGTAGGAGAATGCGTTACTTTCGCACCTTGATTTGAAACAGCACTTGATGACTCGTCCATCTTGCTTTGCAGTAATTATAAGGTGGATTGCGCGTGCCACAAAGGGAATCGGAACTGTCCAGTACAGAAGCGGAATCCCATTGCCGCAGACTTGCCACCACCTCTCCCTCCAGCACTAACTATCGGAGCAGAGACAAGGCACCGTAAGGCACGAAGAAGAGAGTTGGAACTGCAAGGTTATGTGCTGGATGATGGCACCAATCCCCAAAACGATGAACTGGCAGATGCCCCTGCTGAAGATTCAGCTATTGGTGACATTGAGGTAAAAAAAACAGTTTTTGTTTAAATTGGGTGGACAAGGAACAACTGTAGTTATGGTCCATGGCAACATTTCATTTTTCTCTAGTCACAATTCATAGTAAAGATCTGTACAGGGCTTACCAGATTAAACTAATTAGAAAAAAAAAATCTATCTTCTTTACATTATCTTTGCATATTGTATTTTAAAGCCCAACTCCAGGCCAGTTTTTTTCCTACTGGCTTGCAAAAATATAAAAATGGTATTGCAGCTCTGGCTGCGATACTCTCCTTTTAAATCCTGAGCTGTCCCCCACAGTACCACTTCTTCACTGCAAGATGTCTTAGTCCCGCTTAACCCAGGAAGACTTGGGGAAATAATGTGAGTGCGTAATGCCATGGCCCCGCTCATTGAGCACAGAGTCATGCAGTCAGTGTATTAATTCAAAAAGTGCCACTTATGTAATCACGAGAAGACTGCTCGCTGGATTGTCCAGGACCGCCAGAAAAAGACCAAAGCAGCAGAGGACCCAGCTCATCATGTGAGCAGCCACAAGACATTCGATAAAGGTGAGTAAAAAAAAATACAACTAGCATTTCTCAGGAGGAGAGCTCAGTAATGATGTCCTGTTTTTTCAGTACCAGTTTTCTTTATGTGCCTTATTAAAGTCTGTCTTTAGGATCTCTTCAAACATTGTTGTGCATGTCCATTTATTTTTATTTGACCCACAATGCAAATGCACAAAAAATGTGTAAGGGGGCCCTTTAGTCATGACGATGTCCGTTTTACAGATGAAATGCAACTTTCTTAGACTATAAGTTAAAGGAATATACTGGTAATGCCAAACTCTCAAAGCCTACTCTTTGTACTCCTCCTTTTTTTTTAACCTAGTGACAGGTTTGCTTTAAATGTGTGGCTTTTATGTTGCCATCATTTCAATCCTGTCTTTTCTGTGTTTGGATAATACATTTTCTAACTCTGCCATGTTATGTCATTTAAAAGGCTGAAGGGGAGGTTGCAGTTAAAGAGGAAGATACGAAGGAGGAGGAGTCTGGACCCACTTTTCGAACTAGAAGGGTGAGTTCTTCCTTTTATTGTACAGTCTGCACATAATCAGTTTGTAGCATGAAGAGGTTGCCTTCAGTGAGAATTGGATGTGGAAATCAGAGATAGAAGTTTCTGAAATTATATGTAAATATCAACTTTTTCTGTGAAAGTTTAGCTGGACCTCTTAAGTTTCCCTATTGGTCAGCGTGGCAGCCATTGACATATGTAAGGATGTACAGGGATGCTTAGAACCATGTATGACTGAGGAAGGCTTTAACACAAAATAAGTCACAATTTGTGTATTTCAGCCATCTATATCCCTGGATTTTCATTTTGATGATTGGTTTTATATAACTAAAGGCAAAACATTTTTTTTTTTTTTAATACAGAGAGGGGTTAGAATTTATATATATATATATATATATATATATATATATATATATATATATATATATATATATATATATATATATATATATTTATTGCTGTCTGTACACCTGTTGGGAGATTCTATCACCTATTTCCTATACCTCAGGATGTATTCGGTATTAGGTAATTTCATAGTTGAGCGCAGGAGGATATTTCAATTTTAATTGCCTATCTGTTGGGAGATTCACTCTTTTAGTCCTGTTTATGATTAGCAATGAAAGTGAATATAAAAACAGGAATAGTGGAGATTTTTTTCCATAGGGGATGCCAGTACTGTTGACCCTAGTGACAACTATGGATTTCTTTCTTTGAGGGATTTTCTCACTTCCTGTTTTGACTATGGGATAGAAGTTGAAGGGAAATCTGCCCAATGGGAAAAATAAACCTTACAGGGGTAAAGCTTTTTTAGTATATGTTCAGGCCATTTACTTATAGCCCTTGAATTCACAAACTGTCTTCCAAGTGTAGAAGTGTGAGCACATGTTCCTGTAATTGCTTATGCCTTGACTTGCTGTATTTTCAAAGAGACTTAGTTTTTTTCTAATAAAGTAGAAACCCTGCAGCGAGGAAATAATGAAACTCCATTTTAAATTCATGTTTTAAATATTGTAGTCAAAAGAGGAGAAGAAAGTTGAACCTGCCCCACATGTGGTGGACACCTCTGATAAGAGAAGGCGGCGCAGAGAACAGCCATCTGAACCAGTTGCTCCTGAGCCCGAAGCACCTGCTGCCGATCAGGCAGCTTGTGAGCCTGCAATTAAGGCCGAAGAACCAGAGCCAGAACCAGAGTCTCCCATGATACCGGAACCTGTAGCCACTCCCACCCTGGGAGTGAACACCAGGAGATCATCACAAGCCCTGGTAAGGAGGCCGGCTGTCATTCAACATTTTATATGCTAAGTAGTGGATCAGTTCAAAGTGGTTATAAAAGCCAAAGGGTTTTTTTTTAAATTTTAATGTATTCTTTGTATTTAGGGTAAAAAAAACCTTTCAAAAGCTGCTCCTCCCCCAGCCCCTCCTTAAGCACCTACCTGAGTCTGATCTCAATCCAGCTCTGTGCCTGTCTGCTGGAGCTTTTCTCCCCTTTCTTCTCCTATGAGATTTAGCAATAGCAAAAACCATTGGCTCCTGCTGCTGTCAGTCAAACCCTGTGAAGAGGGGGCGGGGCTGAGCCAAGCTGTGTATATCTATGGATGCACACAGCCCGGCTCAGGATTGTGCATGCACAAGTGCCCTTATAGCAGGCGGCTTGCTAAGGGGCCAGTGGGAAAAGCGAAAATAGCCTAGATCGCAGGCAGGGGACCCTAGGAAAAAAAGGTTCATACCCTCTCTGTGCAAAACCATTGCAAAGAGCAGGTAAGTGTAACGTTTATTATTTTCAGAGAAATGTTTTGCAGATACTTTAACCACTTGCTCTCCAGAGGATTCCCCCCCTTCCTGACCAGGCCATTTTTTGCGATATGGCATTCAGTTACTTAAAATTGATAATTGCGCGGTCATACAACGCTGTACATAAATGAAATTTATGTCCTCCAACAAAACAGACCGACAATTGTGGAAAAAAAACATGTATTTACTTTTTGCTATAAAACCTATCCAGTAAAAAAAATGTAAATCAAATTTCTCCTTAAATTTAGGCCAAAATGTATCCTGCTACATGTGTTTGCTAAACAAAAAATCCCAATACATGTAAATTGTTTTATGTGAAAGACGTACATTTTTACAAATGGTATATACACTGGATTGTTTTTTTTTTTTTTGTTTTTTTTTTTGTTTTTTTTGTTTTTTTTGTTTTTTTTTATACTAGTAATGGTGGTGATCAGCGACTTAGAGCAAGACTGCAGCGGGCATTCTGATACTGAGGGGGAACTAACTGCCACTGACATCCCAATTACACTAATACAATGATCATTGCTAATAAAAAGCACTGATGCTGTACTAATGACACTGGACAGGAAGGGGTTAACATCTGGGGTTATCGAAGGGTTAACAGTGTGCTATGTGTGTGTTACTAGGGAAACATACTGCTGTGTATTTTTCTGCTGTGCAGAGGAATACAAAGCAGCATGTTACTGCTGGTAGGAGAGAGACCTGTGTTTACAGAGGTCTCTCCCTGTCAGTGATACTCGGCAATCGCTGGGTGCCGGCGGGGAGTCTCTGGCTGAGTCCCGGTGATAAACATCTGTAGCCACCAATGGTGGCGTGGGTAGGGTGGAGGAAATGCAAAATCACGTGTGTATGTGATTTTGCGTAGCCCTGCCGCCCTGTAGCAGTAGTTCTAGTATAGGGCGGTCGGGAAGCGGGTAAAGCTGAAAGCCAGGCTAATGACTAAATACACTTTTGAAATATATGGGAGGTGTTTGCCTGCTAAAAGATTTGAAATTTTATCCATTCTGTCCTCAGATTCACACAAACTCTGTGACTGTATTGGCTTATAGGCAGGGGCGGACTGACCATTCGAGCACTCGGGCACTGCCCGAGGGCCCGGGGTCAGTAGGGGGTCCCATGAGATGCCCCTGGTACCTTTCATTGGCTTTTTCATAGGCTTTTTTGGGTGTGGGCGAGGTCACAGGGGCCCCATAATCCCCTATTGCCCGGGGGCCCCATGAGTTGTCAGTCCGCCCCTGCTTATAGGAAACCTTGTACCATTCTGCAGTTATTCAAATGATGTGGATGTAATTGTCAAATCTAGCAACTAATTTGTATGTGATGCAGCTGCTAAAACAATGGTGGTTGTAGTGGCATTGTATCACATTAAATCTTCCTTATATTTTGTCAAATTTTGCACCAATTTCTGTGTTACATTGTGTGCTATTGAGAGCAAAGTCAGCATAAGAAAAAAATATTAGTGTCGTTTTTCTGCTAATTATCTTGAAAACATTTTTGCACAGGAAACAATTGCAGAGAAACCTACTCCTAAATCGGTGACACCAAAATCCACAAGGCCACGTCCGAAAAGCCGCATGTCACGTTATCGAAGTGCTTCCGCTCAAAGGCTAAGGAGAAGGCAAGCTGTGGCACAGCAGGTGGAACTGGCACCCCCAGTGGCTGAGGAAGGAACTGCAAGTTCAGGAACCACAGAGACTGGTGCTTCAGAAGCTTTAGGAACGGGCGATGCCCCGCAAGGGTCAGAATCGCCCGCCGTTGCCCAGACAGTGACCCAGCCAACCCGTGCTAGCCTTAAATACCACAAGACTAAAAAGGTTGGTAATATTTTCCTATACAGAGGGAACGTTTAAAACTGGTATTTGTTAGCCTGTTGGTAATAAGGTCTTTAGCCCATGGAGAAGGTGTTTTTTTTTTTTTTTTTTTTTTATGTAATTTTTGGTAAAAGTGAAAACCTAAAACTATTTCACACTGGCCAGGAAATTAGGTTTCTGAGGGGGCTCTTTACACACCATGTGCACTGAATTTTCCCATATTGCAGGAACGTGACTTTTTTTTTTTTGGCAGTTAAAGAATATGCAATTGTACTGGCTGCAGGTCAAAATAGGTTTTATAACCACATGAAACTGATGTGGCTGTATTTAAAAAAAAAAAAGAAAAAAAATAGCATGCAGAATTTGCTTCTAAGACGCCTGTGTTCCTTTTCAGTATTTGGTAACAGAATGGTTAAATGACAAGGTGGAGAAACAGGACTGTCCTATGGATCAGCCGCTGCGGATTACCACAGATCCCACAGTGTTGGCAACCACCCTTAACATGCTACCTGGACTGTCTCATTCCCCTTCCATCAACACACTTCCTAAACACTACATACGCTTTGTTTCTCCTTACATGCCTGAGAGGCGGAGGAGACCCCCAAAGGTGGATGGCACTTATGGATCATGTAAAAAGGTGAGTGTGTTGCATGTTCTTGGGCTTGAGGGCTAAAACTGGGTGTTATGGTCACGGCAAGTCGGAGCATGTCCATTCTCTAAAGACAAGTGAAAATGTAACTATAGGCAAAACTTTTTTTTATTTGTTTAGAGTGGGAAGGATTACAATACCGGTCAGTTTTCATTTCCTCTAACTTTCTCACTTCCTGTTTTGGCCGTGAGACAGGAAGTGAAGGGAAATCTCTCCCATGGGACACAGATGGCGAAAAAAAACTGACCAGTTACAACCCCTTACTCCATCCAAAATAAAATTTGGGGGGGGGGGAGAAATGTTCCCTTTAGTTACACCTGAAAGCCAACCTCTGGTTCTGACAGTTCTGTAGTTATTTCATGCCAAAATATTCAGTAAAAGCACATATCAAGGGATTAAAATACATACACATGTAGCACATCTCTGCAATACATTACTATTATTATACAGGATTTATATAGCGCCAACAGTTTGCGCAGCACTTTACAAAATGAAGGTAGACATTACAGGTTTAATACAATTTGGTACAAGAGGAAATAGAGAGCCCTGCTCGTTAAATCTTGCAATCTAGGAGGAAGAATTGAGCGATACAAGAGGTAATAGCTGTGGGGGGATGAGCTGATGGAGGAAATAAAAGACAGTTTACTAGTTAGATGCAGGATAAGCTATTTTAAAGAGGTTTTCAGGGATCATCTTCAGGTGGATAGATTAGGAAAAAGCCAGACAGATTGAGGTAGGGAGTTCCATAGGATGGGAGAAGCTTGGGAGAAGTCCTGGAGGCGAGCATGGGAGGAGGTGGCACAGGAACTAGAGGGCAGAAGGTCTTGAGAGGATCAAAGAGGGCGGTTTGGTTGATATTTTGAGACCAGGTTGGTGATGTAGTTGGGGGCAGAGTTGTGGATAGCTTTGCATGTTAGTATTTTTAATTTTATTTGTTGGGTGAGTGGAAGCCAGTGGAGGGATTGGCAGAAAGGGGTAGCAGACACTGAAAGGTGGATGGGTCTGGCAGCAGTATTCATAGTGGACTGGAGGGGGGATAGCCTATGTAAAGGTAAGCCAATGAGGAGGGAGATGCAGTAGTTGAGGCGAGAGATTACCAGGGAGTGAATTAGCTTTGTGATATCGTTGGTTAAAAAGGGGCGTATTCTGGAGATGTTGAGGCGGCATGATTTGGACAGGGATAGGATGTGAGCCTGAAAGGATAGTTCAGAATCCAGGGTTACCCCTAGCACCCGGGCATGCGGGGATGGGTTGATGGTGCTATTGATCCTGACCAAGAAATCGGGGGAAGAGGCAGGTGGGAGAGGAAATATTATGAGCTCCGTTTTGGATAGATTGAGTTTTAGGAAGCGGTGTGACATCCAGTCTGTCTGTTAGTAAACTGGTGATACTTGAGGAAACTGATGGGGTGAGCTGAGGAGTAGAGAGATTTGTG
This sequence comes from Staurois parvus, assembly GCF_062004578.1. Classification (NCBI taxonomy): domain Eukaryota; kingdom Metazoa; phylum Chordata; class Amphibia; order Anura; family Ranidae; genus Staurois; species Staurois parvus. The sequence continues at coordinate 1,413,794 of NW_028318553.1, read as the reverse complement.
TCTCGTCGCCATAGAAATGGTATTGGAAACCATGGGAAGCTATCAGCTGACCCAAGAAAGAAGCGTAGATCAAGAATAGGAGAGGTCCAAGGACAGAACCTTGGGGGACCCCAACAGTAAGAGGAGTAGAAGAGGCGGAAGTAGAGTTGTAAGTGACACTGAAGGTGCGGTGAGATGGGTATGATTCCAACCAACGGAGCGTACAGTCACAGAGCCAAAGTTTTTTGGGTTTTTTTTGTTTTGTGTTTTTTTGAGGAGGGGGTGGGCAGCTGTGCCGAAGGCAGCAAAAATGTCCAAGAGAGAGTATGGAAGAATGACCATTGGTTTTTGCGGCTAGTAAGTATTTTGTGAGTTTTAAGAGAGCAGTTTCTGTGGAGTGTTGTGGGCGAAAGCCCGACTGAAGGGGATCGAGAAGGTTATTCGCAATAAGGTGGCAGCTCAGCCGGTTGTAGACTTGACGTTCAACGAGTTTGGAGGGTTGAGGAAGATGCCAGTAGAAAGGGAGAGATTGAAGATATGAGTTGGAGTGAAGGATAGAGCCAGAGGATGACCGTAGTATTTGTGAGGGATCAGGGGACAGGTTGTTGGGTGGTCTTTAGAAAAACTTTACCAATCTCTACAGTAGCTGGGTTAAACAAGAAGTATAGATTGTACAGGTGGACAAGGAGTGTAGAGTGAGGGAGATATCTGTACAGTGGAGATCTCGTCACGAAGTATCTTATTTTTTTTAGTGATCTCCTGGACAGTGAGTGGGTGGAGGTAAAGAAGAATGAAGTAGAGTTAAAGGTAGAAAGTTGATGGGGATTGCGTGAGAGGGTGTTAATGAGAGGGATAAAATAGGTTTCTTTGGCAGTGTGGAGACAAGAATTGTGTTTTTGAAGGGCAGATTTATATTGGTTGAAGTCTTGCTGGGTCTTAGTCTTACACCATAAACACTCAAGAGCACGGCTACGTTTTTTGAGGCATCTGGTATTGTGTTTTTGCCAGGGCTGTGGTGGTCGGGACCTAATGCTGTGTGTAGTGTGTCCATGGTGGATGACCGTGTAGACAGAAGTGGCCAGGTTGGAGGCAGGACAGGCCTGAGATTTTGTCAGAGACAATCTGTTGCTGAAAAAAAGAGAAGGGTTAAGATGGCGAAGGTTTCTACGGGTAACTGTTCGGTAGTTGGAAGATGAGTAGGCAGCCAAGGAGAGAGTGAAGCTAATGAGGGAGTGATCAGAAAGAGGAAAGGGAAAGTTGGTGAAGTTGCAAGGTGTGTATATGTAGGAGAATACAAGGTCGATGCAGTTACCATTAGAGTGAGTAGAAGCATGTGTCCATTGTTTTAGGTCAAAAGAAGTGGTTAGGCTCAGAAGTTTAGAAGTAGGAGTGTTCAGATTAACAGGGATGTTGAAGTCACCAAGAATGATAGTGGGAATTTCAGATGAGAGAAAGCAAGGCAGCCAGGCAGAGAAGTCAAGGAAGCTTGATACCAGTCCAGGAGAACGATAATTCACAGCAATTCGTAAAGAAATTGGAGAGAATAGACGAATACAGTGAACTTCAGATGAGGAGACGGACGTGAATGGAAGGACCTGAAAAGTGCTTTGAGGGGATTGAATTTCAACTCCACCTCCTTTCCATCCACTAGGCCTGGGGGAGTGAGTCCAGAGGAGACCACCATGAGAGAGGAGAATAGGAAAGGGAAAGTCAGATTCATGAAGCCAGGTTTCCATAATTGCAAGTAGGTTAAAGGAGTTTGTAATGAAAATGTCATGCACAGAGGTGAGTGTCAGACAGAGCAGGCATTCCAAAGGGCACAGGAAAAGGGGAGGCTGGTTCTAGGAAGAAGAGAAAACACAGAGAAATGTTCATGTATTCATCACATTAAAGATCAGGTACAAAAATAGCTAATATGCCACTCTTTGTTCTGGGCTGACAACACATCATTTTGTGGACTGAGTTAGTTATGTCAGCTCTCCCAGCTGTTTACGAAACTACACAACCACTTGAACTTTCACTTCAGCATAAAGGCAAATTATTCTGTAGTCCAGGATAACAAAGAAATCTTTCTGAGAACACAAGTGTGCAGCGGACACAGGACTGCTCTGAATTTACCAAGATTGGTATTTTTTCATTTATTAGATTTGGCAAAATGCTTCAGGTGGTATATTTAAAAAGACCAAAATGGAAGTATAAGAAGTTGACTGTCAATGTTTGCATAGACTTTATATAACCAGCAATATGTCTGCAGTGTGCGAAGAAATGTGCTGTAGTTTTATGCTAGTATACATTGTGTTCACTGCAATTTATTCTGCTTCTAACAAATCTCATTCTTCTCACTGCTAGCGCTGGATGAAACTAGCCTTGGAAGAGGCTGTGACACAACCAGCCAGCTCTGTACAGGAAAACTCCCAACCTTTATACCAAAGTAATGAGAGCAACTGCTCATCCAACAATGGAACCAATACAGGTACGCTTCTGCCCCCTATGAACATTTTGTGATTGTTGCACTTTCACAAACTTCTCAACACAGCCTTTTTTTTTTTTTTTGAAGGTAGACTGTGATGCTCTTAAAAATAGTGTAATATATTGACACTTTACAATGCTGTGTTTTCTTATGGACCTTTATTAAAGTGGTATTTAAACCCTAAAGCAAACCTTTTATTCTGCAGCTTACCAGTTCTTAGATGTGGTGGCTGCAATAGTTTTCTTTTTACAGGTTTTATTTACACCTGGTGTAGCTGTCTTGCAGTTGTAGCAGTTAGAGGGTTGGGACAAACTACCAATCACAGGGTTGCTCACAATGTCAATTTTTTGTAAAATATTTATCTCAAAAGAAGAAAAAACTGTTGCTCTAACAGCTTAAACATTGTTGTCTGGAGTTCAGCCTAAAAGTTATTGTATTTTTTTAAATCTGCTAGTCCATCCAAAACTCCCCTCCCTCCATATTAACAGTGCTGCTGTCCAAAGGGGTCTCTTTTGCTCCCTCATCCAGAGTGTAGGCACTGCAATACAGGAAGGGTGTTACTGGGCAAATCAGGTGAAAACAGAGGAAAATATGCAGCCACATCTAAGGATTAGTAAGCTGCAATATATGACATTTTTGGGTCTAATACCATTTTAAGTATTAAGTACATCTCTGTATTACATGCACATTTCCTTATGGAAAATCTGTAGATCCTAACAGACATCCTGTAGTGGGCTAACAGCGCTGTCACCCAAGCAGTGTCATCAGCCCTGCCTGAGTTCTCCCCTGCTGCACTACTGAACACGTCCCCTCCCTCCCTCATCTCCTCAAGCATGAGCGGTTCTGTAGTAGATTTGGAAAGAAGTAGAAAATCCTGGGTATTTTTGCAGTCTCTGACAGCTTATGGAAATTCACATCACTTGGCAGCACCATCATGGACCAAGTCATTTTTTTATTATCCCTATAGGGTCAGGAACAGCAGTTGAAACTTGGCCAGGGTTCTACCCTTTCCACACTTTATCTAAAACGAGAAGGTTTCGTATCAACGTTTATATTTTGCTCATCATTATGTGGTAGCCAATGAATAGTTTGCTACATGTTATTGATGCATTGTTCTTTCAGTTGTGCACAATCTGATAAAATGACACTGTCCTCTTACTAATTTGTATTGTTTTTACTCCACAGAAGTTACAGCCCCTTTAAAAAAGTGGAAGACTAAATACATCTTGGAAGAAAACTCTGCCATGGTGTCAAGCCCAGTACCATTTCCCCCTGCTCTTCCTAATTCCACCACCACAGATTCCCTCAGTCCACTGCAGACCACACCTAGCTCTTCCCTTCCCGGTGAAGAGGAATCCCGATATGCATATGGACTCTTGTTCTCTCCCATCCCATCCCTCGCTGCTAGCCGCTGCAATACTCCACTACAGTTTGAGGTAAAGGATAGCGGGCTTTTGCTGTTCTTGGTACTTTGCTCAATATCTGAATAGTTCTGGTGCATAGGAGGTATATTTCCCCATAACCCATCATTTATGCTGTTAAAGGCATAGTTACAAAGAGGAGTTTTTCAAATGAATGTGAAGTGCTGTCTTCAAGGAATAGGTGATGGCGCAGTTGCTGCTTTCCAGCTCCAGTCTTTGGAGTGTAGAAACACTGGAGCTATTGCATGAAAACTGGAGATTCGATTTAGGTTCTTTAGGAAAAAAAAACAGCTGCAGAGAGATTTCTTGTGGTTGTATGCAGGAGGTCCATCGCCCCTCTGGGGTTGATTGATCATATTTACAGTTTCATGTATTAGAATTTGCAGGCTAGCTATATAAAGTATTACTCATACATCGGCTTTAGGGTCTGTGTCAATGCGCTTTGGCCAGAATTTAACAGGTGCCACAGACCTGCAGCTGATCTGCTTCAAGCAGGTTTTGCATTTTCAAATTCCTGTATGGAAATGCAAATCCTATTTCACGTGGGCAAAAGAACATACACAGATTCGCAGTCGGTTGGGTTAGTTTGACTCAACAGTTTAAAGCAGGGGTCTCCAAACTTACTAATCAAAGGGCCAGTTTACTGTCCTTCAGACATTGGGAGTGTGTCTAATGGCAGTAGAAAATGCCTAATCTTTTATATAATGGGAGGAATAGTGTCCCATCACTGGTGTTAGTGGGAGAAATAGTGCCCCATCACTGGTGTTAGTGGGAGGAATAGTGCCCCATCACTGGTGTTAGTGGGAGGATTAGTGCCCCATCACTGGTGTTAGTGGAAGGAATAGTGCCCGATCATTGGTGTTGGTGGGAGGAATAGTACCCCATCATTGGTGTTGGTGGGAGGAATAGTGCCCCATCACTGGTGTTAGTGGGAGGAATAGTGCCCCATCATTGGTGTCAGTGGAATGAATAGTGCCCCATCATTGGTGTCATTGGAAGGAATAGTGCCCCATCATTGGTGTTCGTGGGAGGAATAGTGCCCCATCATTGGTGTTGGTGGGAGGAATAGTACCCCATCATTGGTGTTGGTGGGAGGAATAGTACCCCGTCGTTGGTGGGAGGAATAGTACCCCGTCATTGGTGTTGGTGGGAGGAATAGTACCCCGTCATTTGTGTTGGTGCGAGGAATAGTACCCCGTCGTTGGTGCTAGGAATAGTACCCCGTCGTTGGTGGAGGAATAGTACCCCGTCGTTGGTGGAGGAATAGTACCCCGTCGTTGGTGGAGGAATAGTACCCCGTCATTGTTGGTGGAGGAATAGTACCCAGTCATTGGTGTTGGTGGGAGGAATTGTGCCCCGTCATTGGTGTCGGTGGGAGGAATAGTGCCCCGTCATTGGTGTCGGTGGGAGGAATAGTACCCAGTCATTGGTGTCGGTGGGAGGAATAGTGCCCCGTCATTGGTGTCGGTGGGAGGAATAGTACCCAGTCATTGGTGTCGGTGGGAGGAATAGTACCCAGTCATTGGTGTCGGTGGGAGGAATAGTACCCAGTCATTGATGTCGGTGGGAGGAATAGTACCCAGTCATTGGTGTCGGTGGGAGGAATAGTGCCCAGTCATTGGTGTCGGTGGGAGGAATAGTGCCCCGTCATTGGTGTCGGTGGGAGGAATACTGCCCCGTCATTGGTGTTGGTGGGAGGATTACTGCCCCGTCATTGGTGTTGGTGGGAGGAAATAGTGCTTCAGCATTGGTGTCAGTGGGAATAATATAGCCCTGTTGGAGTCAGTGGATAGAATGGTGCCCCAAGGGCTGGAAAGGCAAGCAAAGAGCTGCATATGGCCCCCGGGGCCACAGCTTAGAGGCTCCAACCATTTTCAGCACATCAGACAAATCTAAATGTGGAGATTAGCAGCAACGATCCTCAGACGTTTGTAAAACTGCACTCAGGAGCGTATTTGGGAGAGTGTGTAAATGTAGGTTACTTTAAATAGTAACATGAATGAGGCGCTTGACTTGCGCTATGCTTACCACAATGAAACGCAGAGATTGCTCAGTACAGTAAATTGGCAGAGAGGCTGCTGGAAGCTCCTGCATGAGAGGTTGACAGTACTTGGTAACAGCTAGCATGGCGTGTCCATTTTCTTCTTTTAAAGTATGAGGACATTTCAATAGGTTATACTCCACAGGATTTTGTAAAATGTGCAATTTCTCCATCCCTCATATAATTGAAGTCTTCCTGTGAGAATTAGGAAGATTGGGGCAGCGTATGCATGTCCAGCACCATACTACAGAATTGGTAACCTGATTTAATTGAATTTCTGGTTTGTGTGAATACCTCAATTTGCACAATTCTATTTCCAAGACTGTAAATTATATCAGATGAAGTTCAAGTTTTCATTAATAATAGGGGATCACAATTTGCCTATGCACAGTCCTTTTCACGTATATGTCAAGCTGCAAATTGATTCTATCAGATGCTATGGCAGGTCTAATTCCCTCTGAAGTGTTGTCATAGTTTGCACCCTCTGTCACTGCTGCCTGGAGCATTTCCTTTGCTATGTATCAATGTTATTGCTAAATCTTTATGTATTTTATATGTACAGTGCTTTCTCTTCATACACTGGCATAATGGGTTGAAGTATAATGCAAATTAAGTTTTAATGTTGCTTTATGTCAATTATAATCATGGCCTTCAGTACAGAAGTGTTATGAAAAGAGAGCACTGTGATTTTTAGTTATTTTGGGCTAAATGATAACCACAGCTATTATGTTAAGCTCATTTCTTGTGACTTGCAAGTCTCTACGATCTAAAATGAGAAACTGATGTTTCAGTGTATGCTGGTTTTGCCAATCCTTCGGTGTGCCAACACTTGAGTCACTGGTCAGAAATAAGAATTCAAATCGGTTTTGACTTAAAGTGTATGTTTGGACAACCTTCAAAAAAAAAAATTAAATTATACATAATTTCAGCACAGATTTTCATTATATGCATGATTTCCCATCTTCTGTTTCTTTAAAAATAATAATACAAGTACTGAAAAATACCTAATGATCCTGCCAGAAATGCAGACCTCTCCTTAAGTGTGTTTTTTATTTTTTGTTTTTTTTTTTGGGATCCAACACTCTCTCTCGCTATGGGAGATGGTGGCTGGTGTTGGGGGGCAGTGGTAGTGGAAGGCTTTCTCTGGTGGGGGGGCAAGGTGCTGTTGGTCAATGTCAGGCTCTCTCTGCAGAGGATGGGGGGAGCGCTGATTTTTGTGTTGCCTAGGGCAGCATAAAACCTAAATACACCACTGGGTATAGAGGAATATAGGATTGCAGTGTCAATGCCCAGCACTAGAGATGCCACTGGCTGTCAGATTACCCCCTACTCTCATTTTTTGCTGGGGGGAGGGTAAACAAACACTGCACATTGGCAATCCGGCAGTCCAGATCCAGGAGAGCTGCAGTGGCAGGAGGAAGAGCTGGAGGGGAGAGAGAGCACAACCCATCCCTCTTCCCAACTCTCTTCTCCTCTTTAGATCTGGCTTGTCTCCTCCAAAGCTAAGCTGACAGGTGTAGTGAAGCTGCTGTCTCTACTCCTGTCAGCTTGTAGATAGGAACTCTCCATGCTTAGTCCATGCATGTTGGGAGATGTAGTTCTGGGGGCATGCCTACATCCATAGGAACTGAGCTCCCAGCATCTGCTCCACTGAATTCCCAAGCTGCGTTGTCAGCCCCAAGCTGTTCTAATTTGCTGGACTACATTCGCATGTCCCTCTACTACTCTTCACAGATCCGCATTAATTATTCTTGCTTTCTCCCTCTCTTCCTATAAAAGCTATCTGCTATTTCTCCTTCTCTTGCCATTAGGTGCACTGGTCGCACTGTGTCAGCCCACTACAGGAGGATGTTAGGAGCTCACTGGATTTCTGGCAGAGCATCTATTTTTCTGTACTAAATCAGTTTTTAAACATAGGGCAATGTGTAATGTTTTGGAGACCTGTGCGCAAAATGTTTCATCATACAGTGCAAGACTTGTTTTCAAAGACCGTGGGTTTATATGCAGGCTACGTTCAGGTGATTGGACATTGGCCACAAAACCTTCCTGAGTTGCCCGTTCTGCGCACTCGTATAACCACACCCATTACATGAGACTCCAGTTTTTTCCTTGTGTGCTTGGGCAATGGGTTGCTTTGCATTTGGAGAAATGTTTTTCTTTTTAAAGCCCAAATTCACCTTTGTGAGCAGGTTGCCTTATTTTTTTTTTTTTTTTATAGAGTCCTCCCCATCCCTCTTCTGATTGTGACGGTGAGCTAAGGAACTTCTCTTCCCAGCCCCTGTCATAATTTGAAAAGAGCCGGGCTTTGCCAACATGGCTTTTATTCATACAGAGTTCTGTGAATGAATGAACTACAAGTACCAACATCCTTTGTGTCTGACTGCTTGTAGTTCTTAATGAACTACAAGTACGCTGTTGAGCGCTCTAGGTAGTCCATTAATTGTTTGTCATTGTGTAACTGCCTGTACGGGCAGACAGCTTACACTGAGTCTGCAGGAGCCCTGCATTGCACCCACAATCTGCTGATCGCTGGTGCAATGCGATCTATACTCCTACAAAAAAAATGGTAAATGTACATTTTTTTACCTGCAAAAAAAGTGCATAAAGTGCATTCATTGTTTTTAGTTTTTTACGGTGAATTTTATCCTTTAACCGGGATTTTTTTTTTTCTTCTGTCAAGAACTGACTGCTTGTTGCTCTGGACTATCCAGCAGTTTTCAGATCAGTAAACCCATGGTGTTATACTTTGGGCACTGTACCCATACTCTACAATGTGTGGCCCACCTATAATTTTTGACTTGGACACTGGATCCTGCGCCAGGTTCTCGCCTTGGTACTAAGTGCATCTTTTTAATGAACATTTTGTCCATGCATATACCTTAACTCCCATTTAATTGAAATTCAATTTTCAACATATATCCATGTGTTGAATCACTTGCTGGTTTCTTTAAGTTCAAGGACTCAAGTGAAATGATTTCCTGCCAAAACATATTAGAGACCAAAAAAAAAATCACTGAAGGTTGAAGTGAAGGGAGCCCCCCCCCCCTCCCATCTTGGGCCGTTCTGATAGGTATGTGACAAGCGCTGCTAATTTAACAGATTTTCCTTCATTTATTACTCCTGTAATTTTGTTCCTCTTGCAGGTATAGTCACAAATGACGGTTCACACTGAATGTGTCTTGTAACATGTAATAGCTGTGGCTACATGATGGATTTTTATTTTTTTTATTTTGCTGTTGTGCGTGTTTGAATAGCTGAATAACAAGTTGCTTTTCCCTCCTCTAGAACATATCCTCCCCCGAGAGCTCCCCAGCGCATAGGCCCGAGTCCCTCTCACCAGAGGTAGTTATCGCCAATATGTCTCTTGCTTTAGGTGTTCAGTGTGTGGGCAGCGGAAGTACAACTGTCACTTGTGTATTCTCATAGGATAACACCTAGATGATCAAAATTATTTAAAAATGAATAAAAAATAAAATTATTCGTAGTTTTACTTTATGTCAAGTTTTTTTGTTGAGGCCTAAAAATGTACTATATATATATATCTACCAAAGTCTGCTCAACTGATAGAGGGACAGAAAACAAAGTGTTATAGGAATGCAGTCCTAGCGTACATTATGTAAATGGAGGTCCAGTTGTGTAACTGTTAAATGTTTCTCTGTTCTGTGCTAACTGGGTCTCACACTTTTAAACCTTAAGAACCAGTTCAAACCAGAGTGCGGTGCAAGCAACCCGTGTTCCGTGTGCGTTTCCCATACCGCGTTCAGAATGCGATCTGCATCAGGTGTCAATATTAACCCCTTGGTGCCGGCGCCTCCCGGCCCTTTAAGGGTTTCAGAAGCCAGGAGGTAGAGCAGGGTTTTAGGGTCATGTGACCGCCGTGATTCGCTATCACGGTCACATGATCAGGAAAGGTCCCGATCGAAAAAGGAAACCGGGACCTTTCCGTGAGTACTGGATATGTGTGCTGGGAGTGCGCACATATTTTTTTCTTAATTGCAAGCAAATGTGCGGCTGCTCGGTGTCAAGGCCCAGACGCCGGGAGGCCGCACATTTACGTGTGGCCGGCGCCAAGAGGTTATTGGCATCCTAAATGCCCCCATTTGCCTGTAGCAGATTGCATGTTACAGTAGTACCAGGTGATCCGGTTGCTGTGCGTTTCAGAAAGTAGTGCATGCACTACTTTTGGTGCAGCGAAATTTCAGCCCATTCAGAATGAATGGGCTAAAATCTCTGCACAGAACTTTCTGTGAAAAGCACAGGAACCTACAGCCCATTCCTGTGCAATTCCCAGTGTGAACAGTCCTAAAGCCTAACTGCAGCCAAAATGTTTTTTTTAAATTCTGAAAGGAGCCTTTGTCCCTCTTGGGGAGGCATTCTTACCTCTTATGTGGTCACCACAGCAGGAACAAGACACTTAGGGGTTGCTTTACTAAAACTTGGGAATGCAAAATCAGGAGCAGCTCTGCTTAAAAGCTGATCAATTACCTTTTTTTTTTTTTTTGGTCAAAGCTTAATTGAACAAGGTGAAGTTAGAAGACTGGCTACCATTCATTGCTGCACCAGATTTTGCATTCTCCAGTTTTAGTGAATCAACCCCTTAGTATGTTACCAATGACAGCACTATTTCCCCCCCCATCCCACAAAGGTGCGCTTTCACTTTTTCCAGAGAGCGTGAAAAAAAAATTCTCCCCCACATTTTTTTTTTTTTTCTTGCAATTCACATTACTGCGCTGTGGGTGCGCTGCATTTCCCACAATCCTGCATACTGCATCTTTGGTGCAGTTTTTCAAAAGCATACCAGAAAGGCACCTTTCATTGTAAGTCAATAGGAATTATTCTGCATTTTTGGTGACTTTTTTTTTTTCCATGTTTCACATGTGCATGCTGTGGGAGTAAGGGAACCAGAAAGCACACCAAAAATGCATTAAAAGAATTTGAAAAATGCAATATGCATTTTTGAAAAACACATACTGTGTTTTTTAAGGGCCCTTAAGGCCTCCTGGTTATGCCTGCCTGAGTGCAGGACAGAAAAAGAAAATCTCCCTTGTGGAATACCTGAACAGAAATGAATTTGATACTGGTATAGGCACCATCCATTTACTATTCATCCTCATCAGTCCCTGCTCTCAAGGTGCTTGGAATGTAAGGTCCCTATCTCTTACATATGTACCTTGAGGAAACCCGCACAAACACAAGGACAACAGTGTCCTGGTTCAGCCTTGGACTGAGGTACCCAGTGCTGGAAGGCAGATGAACTCGCCACTGTTCTGCCACACATTTTAACCCTTCCTAACTATCCAAAACCAAAGTTTTAGCTGGAGTTGACACTTTAGGGTAAGTTTTCTTAGATGTAAATAGTTTAGTGCAGAGTGTGAAACACAGCTAGCAGACCTGCTGGACTTGACAAAAAAAAGCCCACCACTACTTCTATGGCAGATTCCCAGACCATGTAACTGACTTGGCCACAGTCCTGTCTGTCCTATTAAAGAGGTAGGAAGTATGTCCCTCCTCGGACAATGCTGTCTGTTGTAGTCTGACCCCTTGCTATTTATAGGTCTATATAACTGCTATAAAATCTGAAAAAAAGCTTTTGCTTAGGAGTTTTCCACTGACACTGCAGGTCAATATAAAACACTCAAGTTTAGTATTTCATATTTGATTAAAAATAGATATTTTTCATAAAAAGTAAATGGGGGCTTTTATATGTATAAAATATTTTCTTTAATGGGAACAACTTGCCATGGATAAGGAGTGCCTTATTTTTAAAACCCTTCCCTTTATTTTTAAATATGAATAATTTTTTTATAATGTTTTATGAAGTCTACATGAATTTGAGTTTTCCTCAGTTGTTTGAGTTTATAAAATGGTAGAGAATATACCAAAGTGCACAGTATTAGATCAGCCACGATCACCTTGTAATGCTTTGCATGAAGACACGCATGTGCCATAATATAGTTAAAAACGTGAGTGCTGTTATTGCAAAAATAATTCATTTTTTTCTCTCCTGCATGTGGTTATCCTCTGCGCTTTTTTTTTTTTTTTGCATTGCATGGAAGCTTGCTGAATTCTAACAAAATAAACAGCTATTAGCTTTAATTTCTTGAAGTTTAATAATGAACTCTTAAAATATATAATTTTTTTGGATAAAGTAAGGGTTGGGACCCCTTCATAATTTTTTATTTTTAATTTTTTTTTCTCTCTATGGGCATTTAGTCAAAACATGAGGTTCTACCCTTTCCCAAGTATATTCAACACTTGGCGGGGGAACAGTCTGACGGGCCTCATGTAGCCTTGTATCCATCGTATAGCTGGTTGTAGATGAAGACTTTTCATCCAAGCAGATTCATCAGTTCTGAGGAGTGTCGGGAACATGCTTCAGTATTTGTGTATATTCCTGGCTCTCAAAACTGAATAGGCTACTTAAATGAGTAGCAAAACATCTTCAGTGTTTTCGAGCAAGTCCAGCAAAATGTGACTACTAGCCAGGCAAGAGTTCTAGGTGCTTTATTAACATGGAGCAATGGCAGTGAATTGCTGTAACCCACAGCAACCAATCAGTGAACTTTTTGGTGCTCGCACTTTTACAAAAAGTTGGATATTTGCACTAACCGGCCTTTCAGACAAGTACACTGTTTGAACTTGTATGGCCTTCCCTAGGGCTTGAGCTCACAAGCTTGTTTAGATCTGGTGGCTGACCATTTTTAGATTCAGTGGTAGACTTCAGATGGTGGTCTTTTTAAAAGTCCACAGACACCTGACCATGCTTCTGTAATAGAAAAGATCCCATATTATGAGGCACCAGCTAATTTTTTGGTACGTTGGCTGCCGTCAGTCATGTTTTATGTCCTTTTTACTTCCAAGTTTTTGTCTAAAAATTGAGAAATAAGCTAAAGACAAAGCACCTGTAGGATACTTATTTAGCTTCCAACAGCTACTGGGACAAAAGAAGATTTAGAGAACAGCCGATCATGTAGCACTTTTCTGAAATTTTTCCTGACCTTAATTAAAGCGGACAGAAGATTTGTCCCTGCATAAAGTACTATTGATCTTTGTGTTGTCTGCATTTTGCCTTTGCCTCCATTTCCTGTTTGCCAAAAATGTGACACAATTTTGAAGACACTGTGCTTTAAAGTGGACCTGAACTAAGAATGAAAGATTTGCTATCTAGGAATTATCTGAAAATGTTTATATTCCCTAAAGCAGCCCATAGATTATGCAATTTTTTTCTTTTCTTCCACCACAGGTGGAAGTTAGATTGACTTCAGTACAATCAGCCTGCCCATAGATGGGTCAAAATTCTGCAGGTTCCTGCTTAACAGGATGGATTTCAGTGGTAGTCTAAACAAATCTACCTTGTCATCTCACCTTGTATGAATACCCCTCCTGTCCCTAGGCACCCCTGTGCCTTGAGCTTCATAGCTGTATACCTGCAGTATGGAATCCAAGACACTGCTTCCTCTGAGCCGCTAGAGCTTTGGTGATGTCACTACTGTGCTTCTTACTGTTCTCCTTGTTGGGGATGAAGCTGTACCCAAGGACCTGCAGTGCAAAGATCTGTGCAACTTCCTGAATCTTGCACCCACTGGTCATCAGATCAGTAGTCATCAGGGGCAGTGACAGAGAAATGGTCAGCTGCTGGGAGCCTTCATCCAATACTGGAGACTATTCCATTTCCCTCCACTTGCTTTTTTGCCACAGCTTCCACAGTTCAGGTCCATTTTAAGCACATTTTCCAAACTTGGTCCCAGTCCAGAAGTTCCACCATCAAACGAGTTAAGAGCTCATTGTCATTCATGAGCTGCCAGTCATGCTAATTTAATATGTGATGTCTATGCAGACTGTGGGTTTAGGAGGACCAGTATGAGAAACCTTGTATTTATGAAAACTAATTTTTGATAGCTGGTTCAGAGTTGAAAAATGTAACTAATTATTTTTTTTTTCTTTCGATCTCCCTTTCTTTTTCATCCCTTCATTGTCTTTGCTCCTCATCTCAGCCTTGTCTTCGGCCTGATGTTGACCTGGTGAAGCCCACTTTCTTGGATGTATCTGTGGAAAATTGCCAAGAACTCCAAACTACTGTCACCACGGGCCTGTCCGATATTGCTGCTCAGTCGCCCAACGCGTCTCTGCCGTACAGCGGCTCATCGGAGTCAAATGTTCTTGGAAAATCTGGAGAAGGCTCAGTGCTGCTAAGAACTTCGGAACAGACTTTCCGGCCTGAGTTCAATTTAATGTATGCTTTCTCCCCGTTAAATGCTATGCCACGGGCAGATGGCTCATTACGGGGATCACCTCTTGTCGGAGAAAGGAAGCCTTCCCAGTCAGATATGTACTGTGGCTCTCCAGTGGAGGCCTTTTATAACAGGGCAGGTCCTGGACCTTTAAAAGAATCTGCACAAGGATCCATGTCTCCGTGCAGTGAAAGAGCTTGTGAGGGCATCAGGTCTTCTCCTCAGAACCCACCACAGAGGAAAAAGGTAAGGATCCGTCCTAAGTTGAAGCTTAAATCCAGCCAAAATTTTTGTTTTTGGATAGACTTTTTAATCTATAATTCTATCAAATTTTGTGTTGCCGTTATTGTCTCCAGATTGCTTCTTGCATCCTGTCCCTTTTGAGAGTCAGGATGAGAACCATGGCTGGAAATAACAAGTTCTAACCTTTTCCCATTTTAAAGAAAAATATTTTGTTGCAGTCTGACTGCAATGAAAACCCAGTTCTATGCTTTTCTCACATTGTTGTCCAAAATTAGAGAGAGCATTTTGCCAGTGTGCTTTTTGCTATTTTTGAGTAAAATATTAGATGTTGCATCGAGTAAATGGATACCAAACAAGTCATGCTTTAAAATTGTGCACACCCATGGAATGGCAAACTACGGTATGTTATTTATCCATAGGTGACATGTTAAAGGCCTTTACAGGTTACCAGTGTAGAGATTTGGAGGTCTGTGCTAGAATTATTGCTCTCACTTTGACACTCGCGGCGATACCTCACGTGGTGCGATCCGATTGCACGGGGGGATGGGAGCACTTTTAAATTTAAAAAAAAATAATTTTTTTTTATATATATATAATAAAATATTATTTATTTTTTTTTGGTATAAATTTATTGCAATCACAAAGGATGAGCAACATTCCTTGTTATAGCATGGGCTGTGACCGGTACTCTTTATGGAGTGATCAGTATTCTATTAGACCACAGATCTCTCCTTTGCACTCCTAAGCAGCCGTTCAAACCAAGATCCATTTGATTGGCTTCTTTACAAGCAGGTAATGTTTAAATAGACTGAAACTGGAAATGACAAAATCCTTGTTGCTTCTTGTTTCTGATGATAGAGGAAGTGCCTCTCATTCTGTCTGGACCATCTGATGTGTTGTGAACCTCTCTGATGGAATGGGAGAGCGCGGTAAAGGAGGTGGGGACCCCCTTCAGTCTGCTGTAAAAGCGATCATTTTTATGTTGTAGGGAATAGCCGGTTCGTTTAAAAAAAAAAGAAAAGCTAGATCATGGCGGCAGCCATGACCCAGATATCCACCGCTCCCATCCGAGGATGTACAGGTATGTTCTAAAGGTTGGGAGTGGTTAGTTTCAATTGCTGATCTACCTACTTGCCAACATGGTAGTCGAGCACCTTTTCTCTGCAAGCATTGCCATGTATGTACCACCCACTACCGGAGGGGCAGATACAAGGCCAGTTACCTTGCACAGGGAGAGAGCAACTGGAAGCTCCTGCACAGAGGCAATGTTTCATGTTGAAATATTGCACAGATCTGGAGGAAAAACACCAAGCACACCATGATTCATGTAAGAATACACATGCCTCTTGTATTTAGGCTGATTTGCTTTTCCCAAAGGTCAGCTTTAAAGGCCTTTCCCTTTGTAACAGATTGCTGTTTGATCAGCTCTGCTTCATAAATATCAAAAGTGTATTAAGGTAGATGGTACAGTGTTAATGAAAGTGTACAGGACTTTTCATTGGTAAACCGCTCACAACAGTCATGATTCCATTTGAGCATTGCAGTTTGGAGGATAGGTTCTGTTGAGACAAGTTTAGTGGTTTACGGATTTATTTTTCGTGCAGGTATCACTCTTAGAGTATCGGAAGAGGAAGCAAGAAGCCAAGGAGGTGACGTCTTCCCCTGGTGGAGACATAATACGCTGCTGTGCTGGGACTCCAACTCGCCAAAGCAGCAACGGCTCCATTTCTGACACAGACCTGTCTGCTGGGTTGCAGCTCCAGGCACCAACGTCCCCACAGAGTGGCTTCTCTTCTCCCTCCCATCCGTCTATGCCTCAGACCGAAGAGGTCAGCCCTACCGAGATGAGGACAGTAAGCTCTGGTCAGAGTAAGGCTGTGGAGAACATCAGTAGCCGCTGGTAAGTAAATTATATATTTTGTATTGGAATTTGAGAGCATCTAGTCATAGTACTAGAAGGTAAAAGACTCGTCTGGTCTGAAGTCTTTTAGATTATAAATTATAGAATGTCTAAAGTGTATTTCAATAACTCTTTTAGATGGACTATGAAATGGGTTAGAACCTTGGTCAGGATAATATTGCGGTCTTTGTGCCTGAGAGATTTTCCCTCTGTCCTGGTGACCATTGTTACTATGTTGGGAATCCAAAACTTTACATTTGTCAAGGGAGGAGGAATAGAGGGAAAATCTTTCAATGGGGTCCCCTTTTCCAGTGACAAGAATGTAAGACAGGTTTCTCACTTAGGTTGTGTCTGGGACAGGGGGAATAATCTCTCAAACATGAGAAAATGATGGAGTGTTAACCATTCCCTACTGTATCCATAATTAAAGTATATCATTTTTTGCTTTGGATTTACTGTAACGTTTTGTCTTGTTTGCTGATAATTCACACAAGGAATGTATTGGCAGGATGGTTCCAACATCAGTGGAGCGGCTACGTGAGGGGCAGGGAATCCTGGAACGTGTCTTGCGGAGTGGGGTAAAAGTGCAGCAGCGGGGAGAGCGATCACCTTCCAGAGACAGTAGTCTGGACAGAGAATCTGGTAACAATAAAAGCACTTTATACTTTTGGCTGCGCTTTACTTGATTTATTATATCTGTAAATAACATTTGTGCTGTAGTGAAAGACAGAAAAATCTGCATCTGCAAGTAGCGTTTCTCCTACCCTAAAGCAGTGCTTTTTTATGTTTTATTTTCCCCAACAAAAGTTGTAATAAGACCTACGGCACTGGCTGAGACAGGTGTGTCCACCTGAGAAATCTGGCTAATAAGTGGTTTAAATCAGAACTCCAGGCAGATACAAAAGACCCAAATTAACGTGATCTGTATTCATCATTTGTGTGTGGTTTTTTTTTTTTTTTTTTACATATGCAATGAATATAAGCACCTAAATATGATCTGATATCAGCCTCTTGCAGTCCTTGTACAGCAGACCTGGAGTGTGAGAGGAAGAAGCACAAGGTTCTGATCAGTTCTTTGCTGTCAAAAAAACCATTCTGATAGGAAGTGAAAGATAAGCTCATCACTGCTGCATCTTTTTACTGTCCAGTCATAGGCTTTGGGGGTTCCAAGGTTACCAGGGCTCAGAGGAAGTAGGTTGAATGGCGACTGCTCTCACACTTGAGACTTCCAGTGGCGCAAAAAATGCTACAGGTGATATATCTAGATTGAGGATGAATATTGCAGCAAAAGCTGGTTTTGTTTCTTTAATTGGGCTATTCATTTTATATATTTCATTTGTGGCTGTTCTGCTTTAAATCTCTAAGATCCTCCAAAAACAAATATTCAGGGCAAAGTGTGCCTTTTAATCTGCTTCTGATCACCATCAATGTCCGGGATTGTTTAAAAAAAAAAAAAAAATAAGCATTTTCTAAAGCTATCCCTGGCTGTCAAAATGATAAATCATTTGAGACCATGAATGGTAGGTGCACACAAATTATAATGTTGCATTACAAGCTTTTCATCCATTTTTGAAATGTTTGTGTCACCAACTTTACAGAGAGCCCTTGGCATGTAGTCCTAAGCATTCCTGTCAAGTTGGTGGCATATGTTAATGCTTAGGGCAGTGTTTCTCAACCTTTCTTGAGTCAAGGCACACTTTAAAATTTTGGTCAGTCCTGAGGCACCCTTTAAGATTAAGTCTTGAGGCACCCCGTTCTAAAATGTGAAAAACTATAAAATAGTTTTATATAACTCAGCAACACCCACACATGTAGGATACCCAGGTGATTTATTCTTCTGAAGCAAATACACTTTTGCACACTGGTACTGACTAGTATTCCAGTGTTTCACCTCTCCCTCAGTTTTTCTCCATCGCTGAGCTAATATGACCCCTGCACTGATAGAGAGGGCCAATGGAGGGTCAAACTAGGATGCTGTGCAGGCAACTGACATCCTCCTCATCAGTCGATGTCATTGGTTGTCAAGACGCTGGCGGCTAGAAGGTTATAATGGTACGCAATAAACACCTGTGGCTTTGTGTAACTAAAAGGCAGACTTGTTCCACCGGCTGGCTTGTATACAAGTTTTGGTCAATTTTTTAGACATTTTGCCAAGGCACCCCTGAAGAAACCTCAAGGCACCCCTGCCTGGGCACCCTGGTTGAGAGGCTGGCTTGGGGTATATGTGCTTTGTGCTCCACAGCCAAGGGAAAGCCCCTCTGTGTGTTGTGCAGTACTGCCCATGTGGAGCCCAGGTACTCATGGGACTATATCAACTAAGCAGTGCATGATTTTCCTCCTTCAGTGTATGTTAGGCATATTTCAAACATTTTGTATTGTCATCTCTCCGTTCGGCCATACTGTTCGTACTTAGTGAATCTCGGAACAGACTAGAATACATGACGCAAAGCCTTTAATTTGTATCACCAGCTCACTCTAATTTGCAGTATTTGTCTATCCATAATATCAGTATGTTGAAGTGCCAGGTAATTCACAGCGAGGTTTGAACATAACATTTTTGTTTCCATCACCTTTTCATTTCACAAGACCTGCAAAAATTATTCAGCGCTTCTCTAAACACTGACTTGTTTTCATCACAGAGGATGGAGACTCAGAGGCGATGAACATGGCTGTTTCTAAAGGACCAGCCGTCTACAGCCCTTCCAGATACAACTACCAGGTAATCATTCATGATAAAACAGGACATAAAATGGTTCTGCAAACCCCTTTTTACTCACAGAAAGCAATTTGTTATAAAGAACATGGGCATCCCCACCATCCCTGCCTGAACCGTAAAAAAAAAGTACATTTTTAATCCGGTCCAGTTATGTGTTGTCACAGCTGCAGCTCAGGGAGTGCTTGACAACAACAGGGAATTCTGGAAACCATGACACCACCCATAGGCTCCCATAGCAAAGCCATTGTTGGCGTTCCTCCTCTCCCTTACAGCAGCCGTTCACTGACACAGGAGCCGGAGCTGCAGGATCACATGACTGGAGCAGATTAAAAATAGGTAAGTACACAGATCTTTTCTCTCCTAGATTGTAAGCTTGAAAGAGCAGGGCCCTCGATCCCCTCATGTTTTGCATTGTATTGGTATTGTTCTGTCACATGTTCTGTCCCCCTTTGTAATGTACAGCGCTGAGCGAACTATTGGCACTTTATAAATACTGTATAATAATATACAAGTTAGGAGGAGGGGGAGGGAACATTTTTAAGAATAGGTAGTCTTTTCTTCTACTTCAAAGATGTTGACATTCATTGAATACCACTGGTTGTCTTCTAACTCGCCCACCATGCAAGAAAGGGTGGAGAAAAGGTCAATCCGATTTCACCCTTAGGACAGTTTCTCTATCAGTACAGAGGGTGTCCTTATATATTTGACAACATGCTGAATGGCTGGCTAAACAAACCTACCCTTGCACCCCTTTTATTGTCATGGATAAGATGCTTAGTGGATACAATCCCTAGATATACTTAAATGCAAACAAATGAAAACTCTGAGGATATAATGTATTTTTCACTTTATTAATGTATATCCGTTACTTCATGCAGTTGTTTCCGCTGGACACGTATAGAAAACATCATCAAGGGAACTTTTCTTAAAAGTATAACTGACTGTAAAGCATTTAATGACCACAACCAAACAAGACACACAACAAAGACATGAAAGAGTACTATGTCTGATGTAGGCTGCACTGTTTGTGGCCTTTTTTCTATTTGTGTATTTTGTTCTTTTGTTTTGTAACAAAAACCAGAAAGCTATAAGGAACTTTTTGTTTCACAATACAAATTAACCTTTTGCGGTTCAAAGTTTGAAGCTCCCCTTTGCAATGTAGGCTTGCTGGTATCCAGGAGCCTGTTACTCGCTCTTTAGTTTCTATAATACAGTCAGTCTAATGCTTAATTTAAATTCAGTGTGCCAGATCAGAATTTTCTTTCATGTATAAATCTCCAAACTGATTTAAACACAATTACTAAAATATGGTAAAATCTTTAACTTAATGTAATTCCTAAAGATGTTTTAAAAATCTGCATTTTTCATTAAAAATATACCAGGTCATGCCAACAAGGTTTTTGTTTTAGACATTTCCTGTTATAGAACAAAAAACTGTCTGATTATCTCAAAAGCAATGATGACCTAGGTGTGGAAATTAAAACTGATAAATTACAAAAGAGCTGTGTGTATGTGTCTCCACGCTAAGGACACACTAGGCCTAAAGCCTCAATTTTATTTCATCTTATAATAAAATGGCACAAATGTATATAAATTATAATCCAACAGGTGTGTATTGGGTAATGGGAGGTCCTTGCCATGGAATCTCTTAAGGAAAACTGAGCAAATTCATTTTTCCTCTTAGTATGTCACCACTAGAAACCCCCTCAGCGCACCCTGAACAAAAACAAAAAAGCACAGAAAGCGGTGAACCCACACCTTCGTTTCCTGTTATAGGGGGAAAACTGTTCCCCAACTTTGCTCCTGTTTGATGCCTGTCTAATGCTTTCTTGGTGGAGGCTAAAAGCGGCCATGCCAGCACACATTGCACAGTCAAGATTCTCTGTTCTTAATGAGAGGAAACCATTGCTAAGCCATGTTGTGCAGCCATTGCTGAGGTTAGGGCCCTTTCACATGGGTGGCTTCTGTGAGCTGATCCCCTGCTGTTCGGAGCAGAGTGGGCAGATGACAGGTAGGTCCGTGTCTGTTTAGTTACAGCAGAGCAGTCATGGACAAACCTCAGGAGGAAACGGACTCTGCTGCCGGTTTACATCTGTCTGCCTCTGATCCGGTCCACCCAAGTGAAAGAGGACGCAGTCCTCGGTTTTTCTTAGCGGACTGGGTCAGACCCAGAGGTAGGCGGGTGTATACGGACACAAGTCCATTTACACCCACTTTTCCTTAAAAATGCATGGGCCATCTCATCAGGTCCGCCTGAAAAACTGACAGCGGACCTGATCGGATCGCCAGCATGAAAGGGGCCATAGGCCCCATCTGTTCTCTGGTTAAGTTACTCTTCCTTACATTGTTCATTGGAATACTGCTTGCATACTACCGAAACATTTAGCACATACATTAGCATTTCCAGTCCTTGGATACTTATTTGCAGTTTAAATGTTCTTGTACAAGGTTTGCACACTCCTCACCTGTTCCATTTTTTCCAGTTCCTGCAGTGTGACAGTCCTCAACAAGAGACGATCAACCTCCTCTCTCAAAGCTCGTCACCGTTCCGCGGCCCAGCTGCTCAGCCCAGTGGTTACAGCTATAGGACACTGCAGAGGACAGGACACGGTCACAACGAGTCGTCTGTCATTTCCACTTCCTATTCAAGTCCTTCCCATATTGCTTCCACAGACTCGCCCAGTACCCAATGTTCAGGGAGCTCTGGGTATTACAACAGCCAGCAGCTTTATGGGAGCAATGCTGGCACGTGCCAGCCAAGGAAAAGCTTCCATCATCGAGGCCCCAGTCGTGAGGCAAGTCCAGCCCAATTGCTCAGGACAGACTCTATACCCTCAGACTCACAAGCCAGCACTGGGGCTTCTGGCAACTCCACCCCTCAGGGGTCCAGATCAGACTCTCGGACTATAAACATGTCAGGCTCCAGGATTTCTACTGTGTCTAGCCCGCAGCATTATCCACAGCGCACCTCTAGTGTTCACCAGTATAGACTGCAGCAGATGCAAGGCTCAGGAGTTAAACCGCAGACTGGCCTTTCATAGGACTGCTTGAGAGGGGAGAACAGCATAGCACTATCCTGTCAGCCATTCCTAACATCTGCCCCAAAAAGGGGGGATGGATCAAAAGGGTGGCACAAACCTGCTCCAGAGGAGCTTGATTGGGTTGGTTTTGGACTGAAGAAAAGGTGGAGGCAAAAGCTTGCTGGTAGTATCAGCTCCCACTCTCTACACTCACACATTGCAAGAAAAGTGAACACCTTGAGAATCAATTTCAGTTGTGTAGACCTTCAATATCATGCAGTTGCTCGGTTTTTCTCTCTATCACCAGAAACCTCCTGTAGTCACTTGTGCAGTAAGGACAACTTTTATATGAAATAAGAATTAAATGGTTAATAAAAAAAGATGAATTTAAAGGGCAGGGAGAAAGGGGTTTAAAGAAGCACCTATATTTGTAGCATCGGGATATAACCGTTTTTTTTTTTTTTTTTCTTTCCGTGGGGATGAGGGGTGGCTAGGGGATCTGGGGTAGGGGCCAGAATTATACAGTTTGGCCAATCATTCCTGAGACACACAGATCTGTCCTCCATTCCTCCGTATTGGGCGCCACCACTGCCAGTTGCAAGGTGACATTTGTTAACATTAAAGGGGTTCTTGAAAGTAAGACTGTTTAATTTTTTTTAAATTCATTTTACTTTTATTTCTCGTTATCGGGAGAGTTAAAAGCTTAGACTGGTAGGAAACTTGTCAAACTTATAATACAGTTCGCTTTAAAGGTTTTTGATGGGACTTGAAATACAACAGATACTGTACATGTAGCGAGATATCATCTTCTCTGTGATAAGTCCTGATTTACATGTTAAAAGTAGCCGTTCCAATGCTAGCTAATAGTCACTTAAGTAAGCAGCAGCTAGTCTGTCGCATTTTGTGGTTTTAAAATGGCAGTGATGTGTCTGTAACCCTTAGCAGCCAGAGCTCAATCTTATGTTTTATCGACTGCTTTAGATTACAGGAGACCATTGCATTTCTCTTGATTCTCCAGGAAAGAATTCAGCTTTTCAGTGACGAAGGGTGGAGCTGCTCTGTAATTTATAAAATTTTCTGGGTTAAATATCTGGAGAGAGGTCAGATGGGCTTACACAGGTTGGCCGTTGCACAAGCTATCTTTGCCACAGGTTTTTTTTTCCACCGGTGACCTTGGCACAGTATCTCTGTGAAGAGTCTCATTTAACTGGACATTCTACTTCTACTAAAGCTTGGCACTGGTGACTTCAGATAACATCCAAAATCTTCTGCCGCTGTTACTACTCTGTGGATTATAAATCTCTGAACAGCACCCCCATGAGTAAGTGGAAGTGTTTCTTGGGGCATAACTATGGGACTTGTGTCGAGGGGCTTTGGGCTTACATTTATAGGCAAATGCAATGCATTGCAGATGCATTCTGCTTAATTTAACATGAGATCTGAGATCACGGACGGGTGCAGATGACCTGTTCACCTCTTATGCTGCATCGACCTGTCCAATTTGTTTTTGCATATTCCCATTGAGTTGTATAGGGAAAGAAGCTGTGGTTACACAAAAGCCCCTCCACATAGGCCCTTAACGTGAATTGGTCATCAGGGCAGAATTGCTAAAACTGGAAGAACACCGCTCTGTGTGCTGCAATGTCATCTACCCTGATTTTCTGTTGGGTGGCTCCATCTTCCAACCCAACAATGTATGTATGAGCCCCTTTTTTATCAAGTACCACCATCCTGTGTGAACTCAAATTCACCCTGATCTGATCCAAAACTAGATTATGCAAAATTAGAGGATGTTAGAGGCAGTGGGGATGTGAACGGGGCCTCAAACATGGCTGAAGGATGGTGTGGCCCAACAAAGAAACCAAGCCTTGGGACAATACCTATTCAGCCAGTTTAACTGCTGAAAACTAGAGCTGATACCTGCACTGGAGTCCAGTTTCAATTTTAGATACAAAAACAATTTTGCTACTTTGGTTTAGGTAAATATTCTTGCCGTTTTTATTGTTTTGTTTCCCTGGAGGCCAATAACCTCATGTGCTGTAAATGCATGGCAGATCTGTGACGACTGAACAATGTAAAGAGCAGAATCGGTTCCTATGTATTTTGAGTGAGAACGTTGGCTGTATATAGGCTTGAGTCCTTGTAACAACTGTACATACTCTAAAGCAGGTTTTCATGTTCCAGGTAACTGCTGCATTGTACTATGCTGTATAGTAACGGGCATCCTAATGATAACCTATATTTTTGTATGGAAAAGAAATGTCCTTTTTTTTTTTTTCTTTTAATTTAACATTTTGTGCTTTAAAGTTCTGTTCTTCACATGTATTGGGCAGGGCTCCCAAAAAATGAAACCTATGTGCTTTATGTTGGCCATTTATTAGAGGCATTGATGTTTGCACCGAATTCGAGACAGATTGAATGTTGCCTATAGCAATTGCTGGTAATTGGGATTACAGCTGTTTGTCGCCAAATACTGCTGTGTACCTTTGTTAGAGCAAAAGGGGTTGTCTATTTTATGTATATGGGAATACTCTGGGCATTGTGAACAGATACTGATCATTTAGGGACCCCCCCATCAATCTGCTGTGTTCGGAATGTGAAATAAGCTGCTTGCTGGGTTTTTTTGGTGCACCATTTTGCTGAAGCCGGAGCTGCGTAATGGTGAGAAAAGGCAAGTCATTTGTAGAGCTGCTTTATGAACACCCGGTAAGCCAATGACTAGCCCCACCGTTCTGGCTCACTCACAAGTGGCAATGGTTTCCAATCTATAGCTGCGAGCGGGGGAAGTCCCTTTTTAAGTGGACAGAAGTGGTTTTCCTGTGCTGCAGTCTTGTTCAGAGCTTTACCTCATTAAGTGGACAGTAATGGACTTAGGAAATATTTGCAATCTCAAAAACAGCACCATACAATTGTACACAGTAGCCTTTAAGAAAACAAAAAAATACTAAGGCCAATATCACACTTGCAATCCTATCGCTGACCACAACTTGACTGGATCCCTGTGCAGGTCAGAGAAATACTTGCCTGTCTATGGTGTTGTACCCTCACTGGTTGGACACGCAAGGCATCTCCCACTGGCAAGAATCTACAGAATGTCAACCAGCGAGAGAGCAAGACTTCCTTCATCTGGCCAGCCAAGGAGCAATACCATAGCAGCCGGTGAGTATTTACCTGGACCCTTGCAAACAGTCCTCACACTGACCATTGAAGCCAATGACTGGATCTCAAGTGTGCTACGGCCTATACAAGGACAGAGGGGAGAAGGGTCTTCTGGAGTTTATTTTTGCATCATCGTTAGAGTTGGCCGTTTCACGGACCCATTTATAAATCAACAGTTTTTGTAAAGTTCAATGATTATTGTGCTTCCTCTTTGCATGAGATAGTCATGACCCTGACATAGTACATAAACGCACTTGCACAGGAGGTCGTTTTTATATACGAAGTGAACAGTTATCGGCATGGAGGCTGCTAATTCACTAAAAAGCAATGTCGGTGTGTTTTGCCATGGTGATATCACTGGCCACTAGCAAAGCTGTATCATTTTATTGTGAGTGGCTCACAAAATCGATAATCAGCGGAGTCATCTTTAACCCCTTCCCGCCGGCGCCTCCCGGCCCTTTAAGAGTTTCAGAAGCCGGGAGGGGTTTAGGGATCATGTGACCGCCGTGATGCGTCGTCACGGCGGTCACATGATCGGGAAAGGTCACGATCGAAAGAGCAGACCGGGACCTTTCCGTGAGTACCGGACATGTGTGCTGGGAGCGGGCAGGGTGCGCGCTCTCAGCACATATGTTTTTTCTTACCCGAGCGCAAATGTGCGGCCGCTCAGCGTCTAGGCCCAGACGCCGGGAGCCCGCACATTTGTGTGCGGCTGGCGTAAATGGGTTAAGGGAAACTCTTATCAAGTGTCGTTTTTGGTTTGTGTTGGTCCTTTGTGTTCCGTACCTGAATTTCACCTTTGCGTCTCAATATTGGCAAATGGTGTTCGGTAATCCTAATTTAGGAAGTATATTCAGAACCCATAGCTGTACCTTTTTTAGATGTCAGGATTCGACAACACAGATGATGTGATGGGTTCAAGACTTCCCAGAAGTCAATGGCTTCTTTCACATGAGTGGATTCTTGCTGGTGGAAGAACATCTGCGGCACGGCTTCCTCTACAAACGAATGGCCAGCGCTGCCATATAAGCATGCGAGTAGAGCCCATGACCAGCCCTGGATGAAGTTTGCCTCCAGGGTTGTCATTACTTGCCACACAAACTGGCCTCCTTGTATGCGGCCATAGCATAGAGTGCTGCTGCATCCTGAGGTGTCGTTTAGATGCTTGTGAACACACAGCCTGTCTGCCCTTGTTTGCATGAGGCTTCTAGTGTATTGGAGTCATCTACATGGTGCCGTCACATCCACCTGCTACAGCCATGTCTGCTAGATTTGGCCTCTTTAAACTGACAATTTTTGGTTTAACAGAACTTTGTCCAGATAAGTATACTTCTCTACCACCTAGACTTCAAATACTGGTTTGCATTAAACTCCTTGCAGCCATAGCTACTAAGTCAGAAAATGGACACCTTGCAGCACGTAGTTTTTCAAAAATACTGGTTTGACCCACTATTTTACAGATAGTCCAATTATATGAACAGACGTCCCTGAAGGGCTGCATGAAACCTGAACTCCATTTATGAGCCCCGAGCCCTTATCTGAGATTAGCCATCCTGAAACACACAGGTGCTTGAGGTATCTGGCAGCTCCTCCTATAGCCACCAAATGCTTCTTTCTGAAAAGGGCAAAGACCTCACACAGCCCTCAGTTGTCCCAGAAATGTGTTGAGAGGTAGAAATCACTGAGCAAGCCCTGCATGAGCAAGTGAAAACCGTTCAATATCTCCCTGAAAAATCGAAATGAGAATTTACCAGCCATGAACCCCAAGACACAGTATACAATGGAGCTGGTCATTGTCTACTTTTGCTGCTTATACCTGCTATATATTGTCAGACCTTTCAGCATAAGCTTGTTTTTTTTTTTTTTGTGTTTTTTTTTTTTTTGTTTTTTTTTTTTGTTTTAGTAACTATGAAGGGAGGCAAACCTTAAAAAAAAAAAAAAATTGCATATTTACAGGTTTGGAGCTATTATTACTCTCCCTCAGTTTACTGTAGTAACTGGCAGATATTTATCTAATTTTATATTCAAAATTGAAGCGTTGTAGGCTAGCTAACAATACGGGCGTTATAATCCACGGTGCTACATGAAATTTTCGTTTCCCCTCCCACAAGACAATGCTGTGATTCTTTACGTACCCCTTCTCTCGCTCTCACTTTCTCTCTATCCAGATCTCCGGAGTAGCAGTTGTGTTTTTTTTTTTTTTTTAAATTCGGTTTTAATCTCACTCAGTGACTGTTACAGAGCATTGTCCCCTGGAATTAAGATTAAGAAGTCCCTTTTAAAAGCAGGAAGAGATTTTAAAATAACAAAGATTTTTTTTTCCCCCCACCCCCGTTTACTTAAAATTTTTATTTTAATTCTAAACTGCCTCTGGGTTTTTTTTTTTTGTTTTTTTAGGTTTTTTTTTTTTTTTTCTCCCCCAGACTTTTACAACTGTGAGACTGGTTAGGGATGGAAATCACGTCACCCTTGTTTTGGGTCTTGTATACTGTATATTATGTGTGTGTATAAACATCACAGGGTCTGTATCGCAAGCCTCCACTTTCTGTTAGGCCTCGTGATATGGAATGCGAGGCTGCAGGAAGGAGCCGACCGCTATCATCACTCACGTGGAGTTTTTACACAATGATGTAACATTTGATCTTTCAGAAGAGATGTAATAATTTTGATAATAAAATACTTACCATGAAGTTGGCCTGTTTTTGTCTTTAATTAAATCTGTTTAGCCTGAGAGGGACGAGTAGTGCAGAGAGAGTACACAGAGGCAAATGTCACAGAACCCGATGTGCAGGACATTTATAAGGGAACTTTGATATACAGGAGGGGTGCAGCAAAAGATAGGGGTGCTCCGTAGTAGAAATGCAATGAGGCAAGATCACTGTGTAGAGGTATAACAGTGCTGGACTGCAAGAGGAAAACCAAGATCTGCAGCGACGCAATATGGCACAGCAAGCAGGAACACAACAGGGCTCAGGACCTCGCGTTGCATATGTCTGACTGTCCCTGGTGATGTCATAATGGAGGGAGGCCTGGGAGCAGGAGTGAACTGACAACTCATGGGGCCCCCAGGCAATAGGGGATCATGGGGCCCCTGTGTCCTTGCCCAAACTCGAAAAAGGTACCAGGGGCATCTCATGGGGCCCCCTACTGACCCCGGGCCCATGGGCAGTGCCCAAGTTTCCAAATGGTCAGTCCGCCCCTGCCTGGGAGTATGATCTGCGGAGGATGGTCTAGAGAGGGGGGGGGAGCTCTAGGTGTGTTGGCCACAAATTCAAATCTCCCAGGCAACACACCGCAGCAGGAGTGATCAGAGGGTGCAAGGAGGATGCTAGTCATGGGGATACAGAGGGGCGCTGCCCCTAGTGGCTTTGCCATGGTCTTTTGCCCTCACAGGCATAGGGAGCATACACAGAAGACGGGCAAGAGGAGGAAACTCTTTTCCCCATCTCGGGTAAATACATGCCTGAGTGTGATTTATATTGACCTGATACCATGGCATGCCCTCTTCCAGTGCAGTCTCAGGAGCGCGGCTGGGGGTGAGCAGTTTGTTGCAGCTTGGGAAGGAAAGCCTACTGTGCCATCATTTGCAGAATGATCTCCCTTCTGGTGCAGTTACAAAATATTAACATTCCTAAGCTAGCAACATTGCATTCTGACATTAATGCATTGTTTTCATTTAGGCATGCGGGGGCCATCGGACGCATTGTGTGTAGAGCAGCCTATTCATTTCAATGGGTTATCCTACATATGAGAAACACAGAAAATAAGTCCCTGTCTCAAAAATGCACAGCACCGAACTGCATGGTTCTGTAGCCCCATGTAGTTTGTGCACTGGTTTGCAGACGCATGCGGGTGCCATTAACAATTAATAGTACTGCTGTGCATCTGCTAAATTTTGCACGTTCCCAACATGCATAGATGGCTTTACTGGCCAATGCGGGGTTCCCCTGACCATATGTCGGAGTGCTGGAGACATGAGAAAAATTTCTAGTATGAATTGACTTTAAAGTGTTACTAAACCCCGGACCCTGCATTCACTATATCTGGTCTCCCCGGACCCTGCATTCACTATATCTGGTCTCCCCGGACCCTGCATTCACTATATCTGCTCCCCCGGACCCTGCATTCACTATATCTGGTCTCCCCGGACCCTGCATTCACTATATCTGCTCTCCCCGGACCCTGCATTCACTATATCTGCTCTCCCCGGACCCTGCATTCACTATATCTGCTCTCCCCGGACCCTGCATTCACTATATCTGCTCTCCCCGGACCCTGCATTCACTATATCTGCTCTCCCCGGACCCTGCATTCACTATATCTGCTCTCCCCGGACCCTGCATTCACTATATCTGCTCTCCCCGGACCCTGCATTCACTATATCTGCTCTCCCCGGACCCTGCATTCACTATATCTGCTCTCCCCGGACCCTGCATTCACTATATCTGCTCTCCCCGGACCCTGCATTCACTATATCTGCTCTCCCCGGACCCTGCAGTCACTATATCTGCTCTCCCCGGACCCTGCAGTCACTATATCTGCTCTCCCCGGACCCTGCAGTCACTATATCTGCTCTCCCCGGACCCTGCAGTCACTATATCTGCTCTCCCCGGACCCTGCAGTCACTATATCTGCTCTCCCCGGACCCTGCAGTCACTATATCTGCTCTCCCCGGACCCTGCAGTCACTATATCCGCTCTCCCCGGACCCTGCAGTCACTATATCCGCTCTCCCCGGACCCTGCAGTCACTATATCCGCTCTCCCCGGACCCTGCAGTCACTATATCCGGTCTCCCCGGACCCGGCAGTCACTATATCCGGTCTCCCAGGACCCTGCATTCCCTATATCCGGTCTCCCCGGACCCTGCAGTCACTATATCCGGTCTCCCCGGACCCTGCAGTCACTATATCCGGTCTCTCCGGACCCTGCAGTCACTATATCCGGTCTCCCACAGTTCACAGAACATGGAAATGTAATTATTTTAGTAAGTATAAATGGCTAAATACCTTTTCTCATTAGCAGTACATAGCAGTCTTGTGACTTCTATCAGTGTCCAGCAGAGAACTGGAGGAGTTTTCAATCTGAAGTCTGGATGGCGCTGACTGGCCCTGTGCTGATCACATGCACTCTCCCAAGAAAAGAAAAAATTTCTCTAGCAATATACACCAAACTGAGCATGTGCAGAGTGTCTCCATATGCTGTATCTGGTGATAAAGAGGGAGACACTGGAAGAAGGGGAGGATCAGAGAAGTCAGGATCAAACAGTGGTTTTACACAATGCAGAGGGTTAACCCCTTAGGTTCCACTGAGTATAACCAGGATGCTTTACTGCATATACAGACTGATTTTACTGTCGTGGGTTTAGTAATACTTTATTAAAGCAGCAAAGTGGCTAAATGGTTAGTATTTCCTCCTGGCAGTACTAGGGGTTGTCTGTTATAATCCCAACCACGGCACCACCTGCCTGGAGTTTGCATGGTCTCCCTGTGCCTGTGTGGGTTTCTTCCTACCCTCCAAAGACATGCTGGTAGGTGAATTGGCTCCTGTCTAAATTGTCCCTAGTATGTGTATGTATGAATGTAAGTTAGGGACCTTAGATTGTACACCCCTTGAGGGTTAGGGACTGATGTGAATGTACAATATACATAGAGAGAGAAAACTGTGTGAATTGATGGTGCTATATACTGTAAATACCTGTAATACATATTTTCCTAATAAACATCTTAAATTACTGCATGCCACAATTTATGAAAATTTTTCACATGACATGAATATCACATGCAATGTATGTTAGTGAATTGACCACCCCCAGTCCTACTCGGCTGAGGACACACCGGTGTGCTAATCCTTTTTTTTTTGCACATCCATTGACAGTGAAGGCACAGGGACCTCCGTGTTCTTTTTCTGAAAAGTTTGTATCTCTAAAATTGTGGCGTAGAACGTAGTGGTGTTTATTTTTACAATTGGCAATGCGTACCGCTTTGTGTTTGCCCTTCTTCCTGAAGACCTCCTCGTGGCACTCATCAGCATTCAGCGTGATTAACTCTCTGCTGCCGCTCGCCCTCCGGTTCACCCACCTCCACACCATGTGCTGACGGAGCACCTCTAGTGCCAGCATCAGCAATCCCCATGGTAACCACT
Source organism: Staurois parvus (assembly GCF_062004578.1). Lineage (NCBI taxonomy): Eukaryota > Metazoa > Chordata > Amphibia > Anura > Ranidae > Staurois > Staurois parvus. Next base: position 1,382,472 of record NW_028318553.1, on the reverse strand, counting down.
GCAAGGTTTCCATGGCAACAGAGTGCGCCTGTAGCACCTTCTCCCTAGCTGATCCTGCCTCCCTTGTTTAATCTCTACCTTCGCCCCCTCAGAAGTGAAGCCCTGCTTGCCCACTTGTATTGAATCTGCAGGCAATCTCTATTAAAGAATGTCTCTAGCCACCAATCAATGTAACCCTCCACCTAAATGCCAAGGCCATGCATCTCTAGGACTACTTTCCTGAATATATCTGTAAAAGAAGAATCGGTTTATTCGTAGAGTACCAACAATTCGCATAGTGTGCCTTCACTTCAGACCCTGCTCCCAAGGAGCTTACATTCACTTCAGACCCTGCTCCCAAGGAGCTTACAATCTAAAATCCCCTTTTCACATGCATGCACATATGAAGGCTAATTTACCTACCAGCATGTTTTTGGAGTGCAGAAGGAAACCGAGCCAAACACAACCTGCAAACTCCATGCAGATAGTGATCTGGTGGGGATTTGAACCAAGGACCCCTGTGCTACAAAGCAGGACTGCTAACCACTGAGCCTCTGTCATATTTCTTTTATCAGTAGTAAAACAATGGGCTTCATTTTCTGCTAGATATCAGCATAACAGCCAAACAGCAGTTTCAGAAGCAGAGGCCAGGAATAGCAGATTACATATTCTTCAGGTTTCCATTCATTAAAAAAAAAAAAAAAATACCTACAGGACACGCCACAGGTGCTCTTGTGTACATTCAATTTCCATTCTCTGCTGAAGACCAGCCGAAAATATTAGGTGATATGTATAAATGATCTGGTATGCACTTCAGGTCCTTGTTTAGGCACTTCCTGTTGTAGTGACAATGCTCTGTCCTGGTTTAACACTTATGCTCCTGTGTTGTCAGATAAAAACCGCATGAGCAAATGAATGCTGAAACTCCTGCGCTGGACGACGAGCTCCATAATGTCAGTAACCCCACATGGAGTACTTTTTGGGAACGCAAGCCTTGCCCTCACCAGACCAGGGAAATCCAAAGGAGCTGTGTGCAAAGAAACAAACAGAGGGCGCACGGGTCTAGTGCATTACCTTGTAAAAATGAGATTTATTGAATAAAAAGTAGTATACTCAAAAGAATAAAATCAAAAGCACATAAAAAAAGGCAGCATGTTCCAATCTCCCTAGATGGTGGCTGTTGGGGGACTGTAGTCGTCCAAATTTCTGCCGCGTTTCGGGGCAGAGACTCTGAGGAAGGGGTTCTGCCTCAAAACGTGTCAGCCATTTGGAGGCCTACAGTACCCCAACAGCCACCATCTAGGGAGATTGGACCATGCTGCCTTTTTTTTTTATGTGCTTTTGATTTTATTCTTTTGAGTATACTACTTTTTATTCCACAAAAGACAGCATGGCCCAATCTCCCTAGATGGTGGCTGTTGGGGGACTGTAGGCGTCCAAATCACTGACGCGTTTTGAGGCAGAACCTCTTCCTCAGAGGCTCTGCCTCGAAACGTGTCAGTAGTTTGGAGGCCTACAGTCCTCCAACAGCCACCATCTAGGGAGATTGGACCATGCTGTCTTTTTTGTGATGTGCCTTTGATTTATTCTTTGAGTATACTACTTTTTATTCAATAAATCTCATTTTTAGAAGGTAATGCACTAGGCCCGTGCGCTCTCTGTTTGTTTCTTTGCACACATCTCCTGTGTTGTCACCCTGTCGCACGGACTACCTGTAAAGACTATAAAGCATACACCTGTGGATGCCTTCATTCACACTAAACCGCATGGACGGGTGAATCTTGCACTGCAGCTACTATATTGTCACAGCGGACAGCACAGTGCCTGCGTCTGGACGTAAGAGGTGCTGTGCGCCCAACAAATTTCCAATTTTTGTTTCATCCAGCTGTATTAACATACAAGTGAAAGCTATAACACCGATTTATGTCAGGGAAAAACAATTGAGTACTGTCCAGGATACTTTTTTTTTTTTATTTGCACTAACAAAGAATTTTGAGGACAAGCTTTGTCAGGAAAACAAAAATTGAAACACAATCTCAGAGTTGGGAAAAGGATCACCCCCCCCCCCCCTTTGTATCAGTATTTTGTTCAACCACCTATTGCTTTAATTCCAGTCTTTAGTCTGTTGGGAGAGGTCTCTACTAACTTTGCACATCTAGACTTTGCAATATTTGCCCGCTCTTCTTTGCAGAACTGCTCAAGTTCAGTTACATTTGATGGTGACTGTGGACTGCAGTCTTCAAGTCATTCCACAGATTTTCAATGGGATTTAAGTCTTGGCTCTGACTAGTTCATGCAAGGACATTCACCTTTTTCTCCTCCAACCACTCTTTGCTCACTTCTGCTGTGTGCTTTGGGTCATTGTCATGTTGGAAGGTAAACCACCTTCTCATTGACAACTTTCTGGCAGAGGACAGCAGATTTTCCTCAAGAATTTGATGGTATTTTGCCACATCCATATTTCCTTCTATCCTGACAAGTTCTCCAGTCCCTAGTGCAGAGACACCCCCCACCCAACAGGATATTACCACCTCCATGCTTTTCGGTAGGAATGGTGGTATTTGGATGTTGAGCTGGATTGGATTACCAGAAGACATATTGTTTAGTTCTGAGGCCAAATAATTCAATTTGAGTCTTGTCTTATATCTGACCATAGCACCTTTTTCCATGTGGCCTCAGAATCTTCATGGTGTGTTTTGGTAAAGCTCAGTCATGACTGCATGTGGCCTTTCTTGAGGAGCGGCCTTTTCTTGCAACCCTCTCATACAAGCCACATTTGTTTAGAATTTGTGATTTTGTCACATGCACACAATAACCACTCTTTTGACCACTGCTTCAGAGTTGCTGTAGGCCTCTTGGTAGCCTCTCTGACCAGTTTCCTCCTTTGCTCTTTTTCAAGGACTTCCTGATCCAAGAAGGGCGTGTGTAACAAATATCTTCCACTTCCTAATTATAGACTTCACTGTGTCTCTTCTAAGGGATTAATAAAGCAGTTGATTTTTATTTTTTTTTTTTGTATCCGTCTCCTGACTTGTGCCTATCCACAATTTTATCCTGGAGATCTTATGACAGTGCCTTGCCAGCCATAGTTGATTGTTTGCTGCAGTTGCACTACCGGGGACTGAAATGCTCCAGGAAAGCTCTTTTCATGCTCAACTAATCAAAATGATCACAGCTGCCATTGAGAAGGTGGTTAGCTACACCTGATTGCGTTTACAAGTCATTTTTAAGAGGGGGGGGTGATCCCTTTTCCAACTCAGGTTCCGGTTTTTGAATATTTGTAAAACCGTTTTCTGACATGTTGACGTTCCCTTTCATTTGGATGTTATAAGTTGAGTAAATATAGCTGAAGAAAACAAAACCTGTGTATGTCTTCATTTCAGGCTGCAAAGCAACAAAATGTGACATTAAATATAGTGGGTATGGAAAAGAATCAGCCCCCCCCCCCCCCCTTTAATCAGAAACTGCAGGATCTTGTAGTTCCACAATACAGAAAGCCTTCTTTGTGGTCCGCACTCCTCTATTGGCATCTATTTGTCCTTCACGGAGCTGTGCTGCGCTGGTGACATGAGCAGCAAAGTCCGGAATTTTTCCACTTCATTTGTGTCACCTTATACATCATCCCATTGAAGGGTAGATTTGATGCCACTTAACTCCAATGGGCACTTCATAAATCAATGCCAACATCCTGATGTGCAGCTTTATAGCTCTGAGGTGGCAGATGTGGCGGACTAGGTGACACAGTCCTTCCTGGCTGATGGAAACCTCCAAATCCCGGAACAGATCGCTGGAAGGTTACTTCAAATTCTATTAGTAAATGACATGGACTGACCCAAACAGCAAGTGATGTGTTCCACATATTTATATGAATTTAAAGGTCAACTCCACATAAGACCACAATTTGCATTTTAGTTGAACCCGAACAACTAGTGATTTATGTTCCACCTTCTTGTTTGAAATTAAAGGTCACACTTTTTCACATTTTTGTTGGCGAGTTGAAGCACACGACAGGTTCTTGCATCACAGAGATTACCCTTCCTACTCTGTGCCCACTTGTGAACGCTTCTGGAGATCAGCTAATATATTCTGTTTGTTCTAATTACAATTGCATATTAACACTTTAACACTGTCTCTGCCAGAGACATTTTTGTTTTGTTTGTTTTTTTTTGGGGGGGGGGGTTGTGTTTTTATGTTCTTTTTTGGTTTGTTTTTTTATGTTTTTTTTGTTTGTATTTTATGTTTTTTTTGTTTGTTTTTTTTTTTGCACACTTTTAAAAATAATTTTAGGCGTGAAGATTAGGAAAAACCTCCAAACATGTTTTCTAAAAGCAGACACCCTGAAGAACAGGATGGTGGTAGTTCCAATTTTCTATGTCACACAATATTAGTGCAACGGTTTAGCAAGCACAGCTTTTCAGTAATATGTGGGGGCGGGGGTTTTGAGTGCCTGGGTGTCAATTTTTTAAATTTTTTTTATTATATTGGGGACCAATAGACCTCAGTGTGATAGCACTGTGCTGTGACAGGTTCTCTTTATTGAGACATCAGTTGTCTATTAGACCCCCGCCTTCCATTAAAGCTAACAGAGCACAGATCATGCTCCATTAGCGTCTTCCCTTAAGGCAATGGTAAATGGGCTCCTGCAGGTTTATTCCATATTGTGTTGGTATGCACTGCATATTAGCACATGATGACAGACCTAGCTTTTAAACGGAACCCTCCAGCGCTGAGCTGTCACCACTCATGGTTCTTCCATCTTTTCCTGGTCTTCCTTCTCTCCTCTCTAGCTGTTTGAGTGTCCATGGTTGCAATGACGTCTCTCCCATGCATGAGCAGTGACCTCATGGGCTGGAGTCCATGTGAAGTTCTCATACATGGCATAAGTTTAGGAGATATTCATGGTACCTACAGGATATACAAGACTTCTAAGCTTACCTGTAGGTACAGGTTTTATGTTAAAGTTTACCACTGCTTTAAATTGGCCCTAGTCTGGTATTCTACTAAGCACACCTCACGATCTGCCCAAGAAGCAAATAAAGTGCGTCCAGTCCCCAGGGAGAAAAGCACAATAGAAATGAAAAATAATTTATTAAATTGCTAATCCAAAGATGAAGTTATAAATACATGTTTCTCTAGTCATCTTCCAGGATGGCACACCTGAGAGATGACTAGCTCCCAGGGTCAGACTGACCATTCGGGCATTGCCTGAGGGCTTGGGGTCAATAGGGGCCAGGTGAGAGGCTCACTAGGCACAATTCATTAAGCAGTATCTGACCTCATCTTAATATGAGGTAGGATACCGCATAGCATTTAAAACAAAAACATTTTGAATGTACCAAAAAATGCCACTAAGTTACCGCATGAGTTATTTTATCAAGTCATGCTGAATTTTAGTAGTGAAAACCATGCGGTAATGTTTCAGTTGTCAGCGGGGTTCTCCACTGCCAGCTGAATGGAAAAGAAAGAATTGCTGGCAATTAATTTTTTTTTTAAAAAACTGTTGTGGGGTCCATCCATCCATACCAAACCCTTTGGGTCTGGTATGGATTTTGAGGGGAACTCCGATGCCAAAATAAAAAAAAAATGGCGTGGGGTCTCCCCCCCAAAATCCATACCAGACTCTTATCCGAGCATGCAGCCTGGCAGGTCAGGAAAGGGGAAGGGGGGGGGGAGCGAGCGAGTGCCCCCCCCTCCTGAAGCATACCAGGCCACATGCCCTCAACATGGGGGGGCACCCCCCCAAAGCATCCTTGTTCCCATGTTGATGGGGACAAGGGCCTCTTCCCCAAAACCCTGGCTGGTGGTTGTGGGGGTCTGCAGATGGGGGGCTTTTTGCAGTCTGGAAGCCCCTTTTAGCAAGGATGCTCCCAGATCCCAGCGCCCCCTCTGAGGATGGGGTACATGGTACCACTACCCATTCACACACAATAAAGTGTAGTGTAAAATAAGATAGGAGACAGTCTTTGACAAGTCCTTTATTAAAAGAAGAAAAATAGAAGAATGTCCCCCGAAGTAGATCCAACGGCAATCATGATGCCCGCTGCTGCCACTACCCGAAGAAAAAAAAGGCTCTGCTCCCAACGCTGGCTCTCAGCTGTCTGATTGCTCCGCTGGCTTGAAAGTTCTTAAATATGTAAGGGGCAGTGCCACCCGGGGATATCACGTATGTGTGACCTCGCCCCTTGTGGCATCATCAACCAAGGCATGCTGGGTCAATGATGTCACAAGGAGGTGGGGCCACATGCGTGATGTTGCTAGGTGGCCCTGCCCCTTACATATTTAAGAACTGTCAAGCCAGCGGAGCAGTCAGACGTTTGGGAGCAGTGGTACCATGTACCCCATACTCATTCACATGGGGGGGATGGGATCTGGGGGTCCCCTTGCTAAAGGGGATTCCAGATTTCAAAAAGCCCCCAGCCCGCAGACCCCCACAATCACAGGCCAGGGTTGTGGGGAAGAGGCCCTTGTCCCCATCAACATGGGAACAAGGTACTTTGGAGGGGAGGGACCCCCTGCCCCAAAGCACCCCCCCATGTTGAGGACGTGTGGCCTGGTATGGTTTTGAGGGGGGGGGGCGCTCGCTCATCCTCACCTCCTTTCCTGACCTGCCTGGCTGCATGCTGGGATAAGGGTCTGGTATGGATCTTAGGAGGGACCCCACGCAATTTTTCCTTTTAGCCATCACAATGGAAGGGAGGATAGGCGACTTTCGGAAACTGTCTATCAAGGAACCCTTCCTGGTGGTATTAGAGGAGAGGGTAGTGCTTAGACAAGACCCTCTTTATTTGCCCAAGGTGGCCTCAGGGTTCCATAGGACACGAGATTGTCTTACCGTCCTGTCAAAACCCTTGGAATGAGAGGGAAGAGAGTTTTCATTTCTTAGATGGCAGATGGTGTTTACTGACATATTTAGATAGCATAAGTGACTTCAGGAAGTCGAGTCACCTTTTGATTTTGTTTAGTGACCCGAGGAAGGGACAGTAAGCATCTGGGCCAAGAGTAGATGGATCAGAGAAGCCATCTCCTTAGCCTATGAGCAGTCAGGGGATGTAGTTCCCATACACCTGAGGGCTCGCTCTACTAGATTGCTGGCGACCTCATGGGCGGAGAGGGCTGAAACATCGATTGAACAATCTACCGAGCAGCCACATGGACAAGCCAGGACACCTTCGTGAGGCACTACAGGGTAGAGCTGTTGTCACCTCAGGACCTGGCGTTCGTCAGGAAAGTATTAGAGGCAGTGGTCCCACCCTGAGGTAGGCCTGAGTTCCTTGATTCTCGTCTCAGGTGTGCCGTCCTAGAAGATGACTAGAGAAAAGTACCAGTTACACGGTAACGGTATTTCTGGGAAATCTTCCAGGATGCCAGGCCTACTTCCCACCCATATCTGCTGTTGATCAATTTGAGGCAGAATATCTTTTGTGCACTAAGGAATACTCCTGCATAACCGAGGAATGGAGGGAAGGGCGGGGAATTTAAACTCTGTAATTTTTTGTGTTTCCTGTCAGGTGGAGATAGTCATCTCTCAGGTGTGCCGTCCTGGAAGATTTCCCGGAAAACACCGGTAAGTGCAACTGGTACCTTTTCAAGCTGTCACTTACTTTATCTGAGACCCTCCCCCCATTGTTGCATCCCATTCAGTGAGCCTATCATGCCCTGTTCACACCTGGGCATAGCAGAAACTAGAGTTTCTGCTCATGGTTGTGCAAACGCGCCAAAATGTACAAAGTGCTTGAGATGCCATTACTTTCTAATGGCACCTCAAAAGCGGGAAGCACTCGCGCGTTTTCTGTGTGAATGGTGTGGCTCCAAAAAAAAAAAAAAGCATAAAAAACATGACGTGGTAGGTGAACAGGGCCTCAATGAAAGCAGCATAACATCTGTGCTCATTGTCCAACATTTAGCAGCGGAGACCCCTAATCACAACGTTCTCTCTCATTCACCAGCAATAACTCTGTAAGGATGGTCCACTGAAGGCTCTTGCAGCTTTAGAACATCTCATTCTGCTCCACAGAGGAGCCCAAATTCAAGGCTTCACTTGATAACAAATGAGGCTTGTCATTTTTCTGTCTCCTTATACCTTCTTTTGTTTCTCTTATAATAAATGAAATATCTGAAGAGCAGAAGATGAATACAGCTGGAGGAGGGCAGATGAAAAATCCACACAGAGCTGGCTCAGGTGTTGTGTGATGGAGTGTGGTGGTTGATGTGTGGACAGCTCTGAGGCCCATCTGCCGTCTGTAGCCCCAGAGTCACGATCTTCCACCATCTGTCTGCCGTACAGCCCTAATGAGCTGATAGGAAAATAAATGTTCAGATTTACTCAGAATTGCTGAGAGTGGACTAGAATTCTGTGATTTTAGAAAAAAAGAGGTCACTTTGCTGTTTCTGGAGAGGAAATGGTGCCTATAAATCCTGACCTTGGTACTCTATTTGTATCGTATGTGCTGGCATAACCTGTCTCATCAAACACCAACTACTGCCATGAATAACCCGCTCCTTCACAGGGGTGGTAACTTGTTCTTACCTGTTCTATGACCTCCAGCACCTCCATGGACCCCAGTTATCCTAAGTATCTACCATGTTAGAGATCCCTCAAATTTCTGCTACCCTGTGTGTTCCAGTCTTTGTGCTCCCATGAGGTCTGTACTCTCTCTGAGAGCCTCCTGTGTTCCATCACCTGTGTGTCTTGTATACTCCTTGTGAGCTTCCAACATTCCCACCCCTACTTGCCTATGTACTGCATGTGAGCTCTCTAAGTTCTCAGTTCTCCAGTGCTGCAAGGGATCCTCATGCCTGTCTCCTTGTGTTTCCAATTCTCCAGTGCTTCAAGAGTTTATTGCCTCTGTGTACTGCATGTGAGCTCTCTAAGTTCTCAGTTCTCCAGTGCTGCAAGGGATCCTTATGCCTGTCTCCCTGTGTTCCTACTACTCCAGTGCTGCGAGAGTGTCTTGCTTCTGTCTCCCTGTCCTGCAAGAAGCACTTGTACTTTTGCCTTCCTGTAAACCCAGTGCTCCCAGGAACTTTTGCATATGTCAGGACCCGTGCCCCCTGCTGATGGTACTGTTGAGCCAAAGGGTGCAGTTCTGACGGCCGCCAGCGGGTGTTTCCCAGCAGTCATCTTAGCCTAGTAACTAGGCTACACCTGATGCTGGCTGCTGGAAGGTATTTAATCCTGTCCCTGATTGAAGTTCAGTGCTTCAGTGTTCTACCGGTGAGCCATGTCCCTGCCTGATCCTGTGCCTTGTTTCTGTGACCTGCTCCCAGTACCCTGCTCCCTACATCCAGTACTCTGTATCCTGCTCTGCTCCCCTTGTTTCTTGTCTCAGTCCTGATCCTGCTCTGGTCATGTGTGCTCCCTCCAATTGGTACATAGTGTCTCTTAGGTTGTCCTTCTGGGTTGCTGCACTTTTACATGGACTATGGTTTATTGGTGTTGGAAGGGTGACATTTATGTCAATAAATTTGATTTAATCTTACTCAGCCTGGTTCCTAATTCCTTGAGGTAAACCCACTGAAGGCTCCATGCACACTGGGCATTTTAATAATGCTGGTAGCTTTAGCTGTGTAAAGTCTCATTTTAAAACCCGAGTTTTTCAGTGGTTTTTAGCATCTTTGCATTAGTGTTTAGCCACGTTTTTCCGCATTTGTGTTTTTTAGCATTTTATTTACACAAAAAATAAAAAAGTTTTGCTAATAAAAAAGCCCAATAACGACAGTTTGCCTTGTTTTACAGCATTTGAGCATTTTTACAGCTAAATAACTCCTCTAGAACCCCACTAGTTCTAGGTTTTTTCCCCCAACGTGTTATCTTATGGACACATTTTGGCATTTTTTTTGTTCCTCAATCCACGTTTTTTTGTGCAATGAAATAATTGTCCACTCTCTGGATAAGTCCTTTGGAGTAGTGATTGGCTTTACTATGAAGCTTTCCTCCACTCCAATTGTACTGCCAATTGCCCCCCATTAAAGTCAATTTTTTTTTAATAAAAAAGAGGTTATACTAGACTCATACACCTTACCAACCGATCGACTGCTGCCTCTCTCTGCCAATCCCTCCACTGGCTTCCACTAACCCAACATATAAAATACTAACCACTGCTTACAAAGCCATCCACAACACTGCCCCTAGCTACATCGCCAACCTCATCCACCGATATTGCCCAAATCGCCCACTCCGCTCCTCCCAAAATTTCTTCCTCTCTAGCTCCCTCATCACCTCCTCCCACGCTCCCCTCCAGGACTTCTCCAGAGCCTCTCCCATCCTCTGGATCTCCCTACAACAGCATGTCCAGTCAGCCCCCACCCTGTCTGGCTATAGGCGATCCTTGAAAACTCACTTCTTCAGGGAAGCCTACCCCACCTCCACCTAAGAACTGTACTTGAATCACCTCTGCCACATCATCCCCCGCAGCTACCACCTTTTGTATCACCTCCCCCTTCCTTTAGATCAGCGGTTCTCAACCTGGGGGTCGCGACCCCTTTGGGGGTCGAACGACGCTTCCACAGTGGTCGCCTAAGACCATCGGAAAACACATATTTCCGATGGTCTTAGGAACCGAGACACCGCTCCTCGCCGCCGCCACCGCCGTCTCCAGGTGTGGCCGGGATGACATGCCGCCCCTGTCATCTGGACACACCTCGAGATCAATCCTCGCCTGTGATTGGCCGCCGGCACTGTAGCTCAGGAGAGGCACACAGGCGGCCAATCACCGGCAAGGAGGTGGAGCTTGGAGAGGAGGAGCCGAGCGACACCGCGAAGATCGAGCGAGTGAAGAGGAGGAGAGCGGCCGGAGAAGGAAGACATCTGACAGGTAAGTGTCGGTACCATGGGAGAGGGAGGGAGCGAGCGAGCCCAGGCTGGAGCAGGGGTCTGCAAGGTAAGTATCATTGGTGTCAGTGGGAATAGTGCCCCATCATTGGTGTCACTAATACCAATGATGGGGCACTATTCCTCCCACTGACACCAACGATGGGGCACTATTCCTCCCACTGACACCAACGATGGGGCACTATTCCTCCCCCCACTGACACCAAGGATGGGGCACGATTCCTCCCCCCACTGACACCAACGATGAGGCACGATTCCTCCCCCAAATGACACCAACGATGGGGCACGATTCCTCCCCCACTGACACCAAGGATGGGGCACGATTCCTCCCCCCACTGACACCAAGGATGGGGCACAATTCCTCCCCCCACTGACACCAAGGATGGGGCACAATTCCTCCCCCCACTGACACCAAGGATGGGGCACAATTCCTCCCCCCACTGACACCAAGGATGGGGCACAATTCCTCCCCCCACTGACACCAAGGATGGGGCACTATTCCTCCCCCCACTGACACCAAGGATGGGGCACTATTCCTCCCCCCACTGACACCAAGGATGGGGCACTATTCCTCCCCCCACTGACACCAAGGATGGGGCACTATTCCTCCCCCCACTGACACCGATGATGGGGCACTATTCCTCCCCCCACTGACACCGATGATGGGGCACTATTCCTCCCCCCACTGACACCGATGATGGGGCACTATTCCTCCCCCCACTGACACCGATGATGGGGCACTATTCCTCCTCCCACTGACACCGATGATGGGGCACTATTCCTCCTCCCACTGACACCGATGATGGGGCACTATTCCTCCCACTGACACCGATGATGGGGCACTATTCCTCCCACTGACACCGATGATGGGGCACTATTCCTCCCACTGACACCGATGATGGGGCACTATTCCTCCCACTGACACCGATGATGGGGCACTATTCCTCCCACTGACACCGATGATGGGGCACTATTCCTCCCACTGATACCGATCACGGGGCACTATTCCTCCCACTGATACCGATGACGAGGCACTATTCCTCCCACTGATACCGATGACGAGGCACTATTCCTCCCACTGACACCGATGACGGGGCACTATTCCTCCCACTGACACCGATGACGGGGCACTATTCCTCCTCCCACTGACACCAATGACGGGGCACTATTCCTCCTCCCACTGACACCAATGACGGGGCACTATTCCTCCTCCCACTGACACCAATGACGGGGCACTATTCCTCCTCCCACTGACACCAATGACGGGGCACTATTCCTCCTCCCACTGACACCAATGACGGGGCACTATTCCTCTCCCCACTGACACCAATGACGGGGCACTATTCCTCCTCCCACTGACACCAATGACGGGGCACTATTCCTCCTCCCACTGACACCAATGACGGGGCACTATTCCTCCTCCCACTGACACCTATGACGGGGCACTATTCCTCCCACTGATACCGATGACGAGGCACTATTCCTCCCACTGACACCGATGATGGGGCACTATTCCTCCCACTGACACCGATGATGGGGCACTATTCCTCCCACTGATACCGATGACGGGGCACTATTCCTCACACTGACACCGATGACGGGGCACTATTCCTCCCACTGATACCGATGACGGGGCACTATTCCTCCCAATGATGGGGCACTATTCTTCCCACTGATACCAATGATGGGGCACTATTCCTCCCAATGACACCAACGATGGGACACTATTCCTCCTACTGCAAAATTACAGTTATGAAGTAGCAACGAAAATAATTTTATGGTTGGGGGTCACCACAACATGAGGCACTGTATTAAGGGGTCGCGGCGCTAGAAAGGTTGAGAACCACTGCTTTAGATTGTAAGCTCCACGAGCCGGACCCTCCTATTCCTTCTGTACTGAAATGTATTGTAATTGTACTGTCTCCCGTTATATTGTAAAGCGCTGAGCAAACTGTTGGTGCTATATAAATCCTGTACAATAATAATAATAATTTTTACCTACTCTCTGCAACAATATTGCACAGAACAGTCTGTTTCCTCCTCTTCTGGAGTCCCCCACCAGAGCTGTCCACTCCGTGGTGTGCTGGCAAATATGAACATTGATCTTCAGGAACCTTGGTGCTAAGGGGGCATACATGTGGATTAACGCAGAAAATGTATTAAAGAAATAAATATTTATACTTTAGAACCTCTTTACCAGGGGCGGACTGACCATTCGAGCACTCGGGCACTGCCCGAGGGCCTGGGGTCAGTGGGGGGCCCCATGAAATGCCCCTGGTACCTTTTGTAGGCTTTTTTGGGTGTGCTTTGAGCATGGGCAAGGACACAGGGGTTCCATGATCCCCTATTGCCCGGAGGCCCCATGAGTTGTCAGTCCGCCCCTGCCCTTTACATTGTAGGTATGCTGATTTAATTATTTCAGGAGTAGAAAGGTTTAGTTGGGCCACTTGGCAATCCATCAGGCACTAGGCTTCTGCTTAGCTTGCCTTATGGATGAGGCAGCTTCAGAGCTTTGCACAAGCTTTAGGCAGGCCGGCAACTATTCATTTGTACAGGATGCCATGGACAGCATTCAAGAATGGCCACTGGCTTATGACATGTCACCCATCCTTATGACTTGCATGTGAACTTTTTCTTGCTCCTCCATCCACACTTTTTTGTGCAATCAAATAATTGTGCACTCTCTGAACAAGGCCTTAGCAGTAGTGATTGGCTTTATTTTCAAGCGTCCCTCCCAGGGGCGGACTGACAACTCATGGGGCCCCCGGGAAATAAGGGATCATGGGGCCCTTGTGTCCTTGCCCAAACTCAAAAAAGCCTATGAAAAAGGTACCAGGGGCATCTCATGGGGCCCCCTACTGACCCCGGGCCCTCGGGCAGTGCCCGAGTTTCCAAATGGTCAGTCCACCCCTGGTCCCTCCATTTGTGCTGCCAATTTGCCCCCTTCCTTGTAAGTAATTATGCCAATTTTGGCACTCTTGCCTCGTAGACTTTAAAAATACATATTAGAAGCTGCTAGAAGCACTTTATTTCTGCTAAAGGAAGTGGTAATTTGCTCTAGGAGTGAGATAAATATTAAGATAATTATGGATTGAATTCCACAAATATTTGCATACAGAAAGAAATAAAATAAGAAAAATGTCACAAGATGAAATACTTTTGTGGCGTGTGGGAAAATGTGTTGATACAAACAGATTAGAATCTGTAACCTGAGTGCAAATAAAAGTTATCTTTCTGCTTTAGAGACTTCAGAAGGAAAAAAAAGTGACAATAATAATTTGACTTTATTGTACATATATTAATTTCACTTTTTATGTTACACATGGTGGAAAAAAAAACAAGATAAAATGTACTCTTCCGCTCAGGGTTAGTGTAGTCTTTGTTTTTGGTTTATTATTGTATATGTTTTGGATTGTTTGAATGATTTATTAGGGAAGGAGATACTATAGACACCATTATACTGGCCGTGAGTGCCTGGGAGATGCATACTTGAAGCCCCCATCACAATGCATACCTGAAAACTCAGCAACTTAGCAGTGTGGAAGTTAGGTCAGCTATAAGTATGATGATATCATTTTACAAGTGGGCTTCAAATTTTTCTTTGACAGTGGACTGTAAGATTCAGAAGATAATGCGAGATGTTTTTCTTCTCAAATCTATACAAGACATACAAGAAAAAAAACAAAACAAAAACAAAACTCTTTCGGGAAACTCGTGTTTGTGAAAACAAAAGTATAATTGTCATCGATCCACAGTAAAAAATCACAGCAAAATTATCCTCATTTCAGCCACCAAGTCCTGCCCCTGCTCTCTTTAGTCATACCCCTGCATAGCTAAGCCCCTCCCATTTTACAACCTGCTGGGGAAATTACTGAAGGTGTCCACATGAAATTTACTGAAAAAAGAGCAGTGCAAAGATCTTTACTGTGCAGTTACTAAGCCCACAACAAGGACAAATCTACAGTACCATTGGATGAGCCATGTGAAGGTACAGATTGGGTAATCTTACCTTGAACCATAGTAGAATCCCTGCTACTTTCCAGAGTGTAAGAGGACAGATACCCAACACAAAATCCATGTAACAAGAAGCTGTGGGAGCTTACTGAATCCTTCCTGTGAAGACCGAATAAAGATGAAGAGTTTCGCTAGGTTAATTATCATTTTTCCTCCTTTAAATGACTTGGCGCAAACTAAAGTTCTTGACTTGGCAAAGCATGCTTTGGGATTGTTCAGTAAGGCAGTGCACTTTGCTCCGCCTTAAAAAATAAACCCATAGCATCTAGTTTAGTACATACCCTCTGAAGAGTACAAAACATACGTGGCACTCGTCCTATGGGTTTATTTTTTAAGGCGGAGCAAACTGAATACATGGATGAAATACATATACAGAAGCTGTTTTACCTGCCAAAGCTTTTGTATTTCTGTCTATCCACTTCTGAGATTTACACATCTCTGCCACACAGCACAGCCCTGTCCCTACTATGGCAAATAAGTAACACTTTCAGGTCTTGTCTCTTACCCCAGACTAGACAGTGAAGGAGAAATAGCAGGGTGAGGAGCTCATCTCGGTGTCACTCTGATCCCTCCTCCAATCAGCGTGTCCCTTGTTAGCATATGAGCAATGCAGAACAACTGATTGGCTTCTTGTGCTGCTTCTCCCTCTTCCAGTCTGAGCTATGTTGTACAGGGGCTGCAAAGGCTGATACTATGCAAGAGTATTAGTGTGAAGAGGCCCAAATGGTTTTCTCATCAGGGGTGGACCTCGGAGTTCTTTACTATGTTTTCTCCAGGAGAATAGAATAAAAAATCAAGGTTGTACTGTAGCTGTTAGCACCAGGGGCGGACTGACCATTTGGAAACTCAGGCACTGCCCGAGGGCCCGGGGTCAGTAGGGGGCCCTATGAGATGCCCCTGGTACCTTTTTCATAGGCTTTTTTGAGTTTGGGCAAGGAGACAGGGGCCCCATGATCCCCTATTGCCCGAGGGCCCCATGAGTTGTCAGTCCGCCCCTGGTTAGCACCCATCTTATTATCAGTCTATGACTGACTGTCTCATCTGGCAAGCAGTGGTAAAAGCCAATCAAAAAACAGGAAGAGAAGTATTCTGAGAAAATGATTACCATGGGACACTTAAAACATTTTTTTCAGATGGATGAAGGTTAGGGATGAGCAGAATGTTGGGAAATTATTTAAATCATTTGTATGGCCGAAGAAAAGTTTTGTCTTTACATAGAGGGTGTGATTTTAGGGGGGGAGGTTTTGATAGTTTAGGTTATTTAATTTACTATTTGAGTTTTTCCATTTTTTGTGTGTATTTGATTCTGATTTTTGCACTGTTGGTTTATTTATTTTTTTATTTGACACTTAGCTTCGGTTTACACTACCGCGACTTGGGATCCAAATTTTGAAACCCCCAAGTCGTATGACCTGTGAAATCCCATGTTAGTCAATGAGAGCTGTCTTAATTAGCACTCCTGCAGTCACTCCGACTTTGGAAAAGGTTTCTGTACTACTTTAAGGCGACTTCTATCCAGGGGCGGACTGACCATTGGGGAACTCGGGCACTGCCTGAGGGCCCGGGGTCAGTAGGGGGCCCCATGAGATGTCCCTGATACCTTTCATAGGTTTTTTTGGGTGTGGTTTGAGTGTGGGCGAGGACACAGGGGCCCCATGATCCCTTATTGCCCGGGGGCCCCATGAGTTGTCAGTCCGCCCCTGCTTCTATCCGATTAGACTTTAATGTACGTCGCCTCCAAGTCGGATCCTCATTTATATTGAAGTCATTTGGACACAACAGGAAGATTACCCAGACAAAGTCGCATGGCATGAAAGTTGCAGATCAAGTTGCCAGGCAAAGTCGCACTGTCATTCGCACGCTTTTCAGGTCGCAGGAGTGTAAACCAAGTCTCACTGTCTGTGTTTTATTTTTTGTGGACAAAGGTAACACAAAAAGCTAATGAAAGGCTGTTTTGAAAATTGAAAGAAGCTTCCGTAACCCTCAGGAGCGATTTAAAGAGTAACTCCACTTTTGTTGAGAAAAAAAATGACATTCCTCCCTGGGTAATCAATGTTCATTGCAGGGATTTTAACAAGCTTCCTACCTGTTCCTTCTCCGAAGAAAAAGCGGTTTGTTTGCCTAGACTGAATAAAGAACGGATTCTGAATGGGAGGATCTGGTTCATTACAATGAACTGGTGCACTCTCAGTGTTCTGATGATAAAATGTTGTGTCCGCATCCCTATAGAAGTATTTAACCCTTGGGGAGTATCTCACTAAAACTGAAACTCCTACTGCAGGGGGGGCCTAAAATTTCACTTATGATCTTAGTGCAGACTTTAGGGAAATCAGTGAGCCAATCACACAAGCAGGAAATTATTGGAGGCATTCTGTACACCAGTGGAGTACACAACCCCTCCAGGTTGTCACATTGTATTGAATTTTATAACAATTACAGCAGCTGCAGATTGAAATGGAAATATAATATTTAAACACTTGAAATGGCAATATGGCTTGTTCACAGGGGCGGACTGACCATTTGAGCACTCAGGCACTGCCCGAGGGCCCGGGGTCAGTAGGGGGCCCCATGAGTTGTCAGTCCTCCCCTGCTTGTGCAGCAATTGTATTTGCTACATTATTTTATTTTTATTTGTTGTATTTTTTCCACAAAAGTGGAGTTACTCTTTACAGCCTATTATCCCATAAAAACCACCAAAAATCACCCTAATTGCACTTTCCTCCTTGACTTCAATGCATTTCACTGAAATCTCAGGAAAATGAAAATTCTCAATTTTGTTCTTCCCTAGTAGGAGGATTTTGCAAAAACATTGGATAGAAAAACAAGAAGTGAAATGTTTTTTTTTTCTGTTCATCAGCCCACAAACCACAAGCTCAAACCACAATTCCGAATCACCAGGATAAGGATCCTTATACGACTGAACATAACATGCCCAGGGGTGGACTGACAACTCATGGGGCCCCCGCAGGGGTGTATTTACCTCAAGGCAAACAAGGCATTTGCCTAGGGCGGCATTTTTCAGGGGGGCAGCAGCATTTTTCAGGGGGGCAGCGCTGTCCCCCAAAAGAAGGAAAGGAAGAAGGGACACGCAGCACGGGGACTAGGTGGGATCTGAGAGAGGCTGCGGGCTGCTTGATGGTACATGCAGAGCCTGACTCCTGTTTCCGGGGATGTCCGGAGCTGTGAAGGTGAGTGTCTTATCTCTTGCCAGGGTGGGGGGGGGTTGACAGTGTATGAGGGGCAGTAGTAGTGGAAGGCTCTCTCGAGTGAAGGTGGGTGGGGGCTGGGGTGTTGTTGGTCAATGTCAGGCTCTTTTCGTGGGGTGTTGGTTGGTGTCAGGGTCTCTCCGTGGGGGGGGAGCCACTTTTTGTGTTGCCTAGGGCAGCACAAAACCTGAATACACCACTGGGCCCCCGGATAATAGGGGATCGTGGGGCCCGTGTCCTCGCCCACACTCAAACCACACCCAAAAAAAGCCTATGAAAGGTACCAGGGACATCTCATAGGGCCCCCTACTGACCCCGGGCCCTCAGGCAGTGCCTGAGTTCCCCAATGGTCAGTCAGTCCCTGGATAGAAGTCGCCTTAAAGTAGTACAGAAACCTTTTCCAAAGTCGGAGTGACTGCATGAGTGCTAAGTAAGACAGCTCTAATGGGGCCCCCTACTGACCCCGGGCCCCAATGGTCAGTCCGCCCCTGAACATGCCTTATCCTTGTGTAATGCTTCGTGAATTGAAAATCTGCAGTTTTCTTCCAATTTTCACGTCTTTTTTTTTTTCGCTGTTCATCTTTTCATGTTTTGGGAGAAATAAAATGTTGCGAATATTTGTTTTTTTAGGACTGGTGGAAGAATACATACCAACCAACATGTCCTGAAGTCTTCTTGGACTTTTTTTTATTAGGCAAGAACAGCAATCAGTTTGTAAAGTAGGAGTCACTTTCTTGCAACACTCCCGTACATCCTTGAAGCCATCAATAAATACGATATATTTGTACAAGGCGGTCTATTCCCTACAAGGGTACCCCAAAAACCTCAAACTTTGCTTACTCTGGTTGGAACCTTCTAATATTTTCCTATTATATTGAAAACTGAGCTTTCTGAATGTGAATGTGAGGCCATGAGCGACCATGTCTCCTTCTTTGACGCAAGCATTTTATTATGGGCTGCTAAAGTAGAATTCCAGGAAAAAGTTATAATTTCAGGATCTTAAAGTAGTACACATCGCTGTGCTCTATTGGAGCAATGTGACATCTTCTCAGTGGCTTCATCTGTGTTAGGAATCTTCAACCATGTTGACTGGCCAGGCCAGGGCAGGTCAGGCCAGGCCAGGATGATATCATTGCTATGCATGCGCATCCTGATGTTCATCCTGGCATATGCTGAGCTTGTAGAATACTCTGTAAATGTTTTTTAGAAGAAGAAGCTAAGAATATATTACAGATGAGACAAAATATGTCTCTTCTGCAACAGAACCCCCCCCCCCTTTCCATTTGCAAATTTAGTTTTTTCACCTACATTTCCACTTAGTACTAATGCCCTCATACATGTTCCTACCTTCAATAAGCCAAATTTTAGGAAAAAGAGCTAAATACACAGATTAAATCCATACATAGGAGCTGTTTTACCTGCCAAAGGATTTGTATTCATGTCCATCCAGTTCTGAAGTTTGCACAGCTCTGCCACATAGCACACAGCCTTGATTGGCAGGGCAGTAGACCTGATTTTTCTCCTCTGCAGTTAAAGCGGAGTTCCGCTCACCCTGTCAAAAAATAAAAGTCAGCAGCTACAAAAACTGTAGCTGCTGACTTTTAAAAAACAGCCACTTACCTGTCCCTCGGTCCCGCGGTGTATCCCCCGCAGCCCGTTTCACCAGCTGTCCTGGATTCCAGGAGGCCGGCATCTTCAGTGTGGGCACCCGGCTGTGATAGCTTGCGGCTTTACAGCCAGATAGCCACTGCGCATGCACGAGTAGCGCTGCGCTTCATGAATGGTCCTGTAGTCTTCTGGGACCTGTCACGTGTCCCAAAAGACTACAGGGAGGGAGGACACCTTCTGCTTCCGATCGCCTAGGCGATCGGACCAGAAGTGGAAGCGGGTACCTGTCAAATTCGGGTACCCGCTCCCCCCTGCCCCCCAAAGGTGCTAATCCTTAATGGAGAGTGGGGGAGTAGTCCTTAAAGCGGAACTTCCCCTTTTTGGTGGCGCTCCGCTTTAAGTAACATATACAGGTCTTGTCCCTCCCCCAGCCTATGAATGGACAGTGAATGGGGAAGCAGCAAACTGATAATCTCATCTCTCTGCCACTCTGCTGTCTCCAGATATCAGCATGTCCATTGTTAGCATTTTGACAATGAAGCATTTCTGATTGGCTTCTAGTGCTGCTTCTCGCTCTCAGCCTGAGCTCTGCTGTACAAGTCCTGCAAGAGGCTGATTTGTGAAATTCATGTACATGCAACCCCCATTCCAAAAAACCCATATAAACCCATATTTTATTCACAACAGAAAATAGAAAACACATCAAATGTTTAAACTGATACATTTTACCATTTTAAGATAAAAATATGGGAATTTTAAAATTGATGGCAGCAACAGAGCAACAAAAAGCTGGAAAAGTAAGTGATAAGGAAGAGCTGGAAGAATATTTTGCAACTAATGAGGGTATTTGTCAACAGGTCAGTAACAGGATCAGGTATAAAAAGAGCATCTTATAGAGTCAGAATGCCTCGGAAGGAAAGGTGGGTGAACTGATTGTCTAACACGCAGGTGTCAAACTGGTGGCCCTCCAGCTGTTGCCAAACTACAAGTCCCATGAGGCATTGCAAAATTGACAGTTACAAGCATGACTCCCAAAGGCAGAGGCATGATGGGACTTGTAGTTTCGCAACAGCTGGAGAACCGCCAGTTTGACACCCCTGCTAAAGAATAATGTTGCTCAACATAAAATTTCAAATACTTTAAATATCTCATCTACAGTACATAATATCCTCAAAAGATTCAGAGAATCTGGAGAAATCTCTGTGCGCAAGAGACAATACTGAAATGTAATTATTGGATGCCCGGGTTCTTTGGGCCATCAGATGGCACAGTATTAAAAACAGACATGATTCTGTGATGGACATTACTGCGTGGGCTCAGGAATACTTCCAAAAGTCACTTTCTGTGAATACAGTTTGCTGTGCCATCCAAAAATGCAAAGTAAAGTTCTAGCATGCAAAGAAGAACGCATATCTGAACATGATCCAGAAACACAGCTGTCTTCTCTGTGCCAAAGCTCTTTTAAAATGGTCTGTTGCAAAGTGGAAAACTGTTCTAGGGTAGGATGAATTGAAAATTGACATTCTTTTTTGCAACCATGGGAGCCACATCCTTCAGATGAAAGAGGAGAGGGAACGGTTAAAGCGGTAGTAAATCGCATAAAAATAAAAAAATAAAATCCCCTGCAAGGTAAAGGCTTTATGTGCTATTATGCACTGTGTACCAGCACATTATCGAAAACTTACCTTAAAACAAAGCCCTCCAGCGGTACGCTGTCACTGATTTAGAGGCTTCCATCTTCATCCAGACTTCCTTCCAGGTTCGTGAGCTCTGGCCTTCTGGCTGGCTGAGCAGCAATGATGTCACTACCACGCATGCGCACGGGAGTCTTGGGACATGGCACAGTGCTCTGAAGGATCGGCACGGGTATGCTGTTCCCTCAGAGAGCATGCGCTGGCTGGAAATAAACCTGAATATCTCCTAAGCGGTGCACGTTTAGGAGATAATCATTTTATCTGCTTTATTATAAGCCTACCTGTAGGTAAAAATTAACAAAGTGGCTTTACTACTACTTTAATTCAAAAGCCTGCATCTCTGATGGTATGGGGGGGGGGCATTAATGCGTATGTTATGGGGGGGGGCATTAATGCGTATGGTATGGGCAGCTTGGACATCTGGAAATGCACAATGCTGAAAATATATATCCAGGTTCTAGAGCAGCCTATGCTTAGACAAGACTAGGACAAGATTCCTCTCCCTAAACTCTAGCAACTGGTCTCCTCAGTTCCCAGATGTTTATAGAATGTTGTTAAAAGAAGAGCGAATGCTACACCATGGTAAAAATGTCCCACTTTTTTGGAATTAGGGTTGTACTTTGCCAGCTTTTTGCTGCCCTGTCCCTACTTTATTTTGCTGCCATCAATTTCAAAATTACCTTAATTTAGTTTTAATTGTCCATTTTCTCAGTTTAAAAATATATTATGTTTTCTATATTCTATTGTGATTAAAATATGGGTTTGTGAGATTATGTAGTCCCAACTTTTTTGGAATTGGGGTTGTATACTGCTGACAAAAAAAAATTATATATACATACATATATATATATATATATATATATATATATATATATATATATACAGTCAGGTCCATAAATATTGGGACATGGACACAATTCTAACATTTTTGGCTCTATACACCACCACAATGGATTTGAAATGAAACGAACAAGATGTGCTTTAACTGCAGACTGTCAGCTTTAATTTGAGGGTATTTACAGCCAAATCAGGTGAACGGTGTAGGAATTACAACAGTTTGCATATGTGCCTCCCACTTGTTAAGGGACCAAAAGTAATGGGACAGAATAATAATCATAAATCAAACTTTCACTTTTTAAT
>NW_028318552.1:0-5000 GCF_062004578.1 Staurois parvus | reverse complement strand
CCTTGCCATGTTAGATTCTCACGGTCGATTTTTTTTTAAATTTTATTTTATTTATTTATTTTAGTGAGGATTCTCTTAAAATTCTTTTGAAAGAAAAAAAAGTATATATTTAAATTGCTGAGAATTTAATTGCTGGCTTCTTAAAAAAAATAATACACACACAGACCCCTCCAAATGTCCCCTAAATATTTTGGGGAGCCTTTAGAGGGGCCTGTGTTTTTTTGTTTTTTTTAATTTAATAGAAAATTCAAAAAACATTTTCTTTTGTAAATGCTGGTACTTTATTAAATCACTGTTCCCAACCAAATTGGAATTTTTTATTTTTTTTTTGCATTGGCACATGTTCCTCGTGCCATTTTTTTAACAAATCTTTGACAATTAGTTAAAAAAAATAATACACACACAGACGCTCCAAAGGTCCCCTAAATATTTTGTGGAGCCTTTAGAGGGGCCTGTGTTTTTTTTTTTTAATTTAATAGAGAATTCAAAAAACATTTTCCTTTGTAAATGCCAGTACTTTAATAAATCACTGTTTCCAACCAAATTGGATTTTTTTTTAAATTTTTTTTTTTGCAT
Organism: Staurois parvus; assembly: GCF_062004578.1. Classification (NCBI taxonomy): domain Eukaryota; kingdom Metazoa; phylum Chordata; class Amphibia; order Anura; family Ranidae; genus Staurois; species Staurois parvus. The sequence continues at coordinate 4,424 of NW_028318552.1, read as the reverse complement.
TGGCACATGTTCCTCATGCCATTTTTTTAACAACTCTTTGACAATTAGTTAAAAAAAATAATACACATACAGACCCCTCCAAATGTCCCCTAAATATTTTGGGGAGCCTTTAGAGGGGCTTGTGTTTTTTTTTTTAATTTAATAGAAAATTCAAAAAACATTTTCCTTTGTAAATGCCAGTAATTTAATAAATCACTGTTCCCAACCAAATTGCTATTTTTTTTTTTTTTGCATTGGTACATGTTCTTCGTGCCATTTTTTAACAACTCTTTTCCCATTAGTTAAAAAAAATTGATATTTTTGATTTGACCGATTCAAATCAAATTTCAATCACGTCCAAGTTCAACATCCAAACATCTTTGACGTTTGCCCGAACTGCACTTGAACCATACCCAGGGCAGTTGGGCTCATCACTAATCACAGCTTATTCAAGAAAAATAGTAATGAATATTGTAAAACGTAATATACCTATTTTATATACAGATTATTATAAAGATGATGATTTATTGTTTTGTATTTATGTTTTCTAGGTTTTATTTAAATATTTGTATGTCTATTTATACAGTCACGGCCAAAAACATTGGCACCCCTGCATGTCAGATAATGCACCACTTCTCCCAGAAAATCACCGGCTGTGGCCACGGGATGAGTGGAGCACTTTAATTAACAACTTCCAGTCCGGACACTTTCACCCCCTTCCAGTCCGGACACTTTCCCCCCCTTCCAGTCTGGACACTTTCACCACCTTCCAGTCCGACACTTTCACCCCCTTCCAGTCTGGACCAGGGGCGGACTGACCATTTGGAAACTCGGGCACTGCCCGAGGGCCCGGGGTCAGTAGGGGGCCCCATGAGATGCCCCTGGTACCTTTTTCATAGGCTTTTTTGAGTTTGGGCAAGGACACAGGGGCCCCATGATCCCCTATTGCCCGGGGGCCCCATGAGTTGTCAGTCCGCCCCTAGTCTGGACACTTTCCCCCCCTTACAGTCCGGACACTTTCACCCCCTTACAGTCCGGACACTTTCCCCCCCTTACAGTCCGGACACTTTCACCCCCTTCCAGTCCGGACACTTTCCCTCCCTTCCAGTCCGGACACTTTCACCCCCTTCCAGTCCGGACACTTTCCCCCCCTCCTTCCAGTCCGGACACTTTCCCCCCTTCCAGTCCGGACACTTTCCCCCCCCCCTTCCAGTCCGGACACTTTCCCCCCCCCCTTCCAGTCCGGACACTTTCCCCCCCCCTTCCAGTCCGGACACTTTCCCCCCCTTCCAGTCCGGACACTTTCCCCCCCTTCCGGTCCGGACACTTTCACCCCCTTCCGGTCCGGACACTTCCCCCCCCCCTTCCAGTCCGGACACTTCCCCCCCCCTTCCGGGCCGGACACTTCCCCCCCCCTTCCGGGCCGGACACTTCCCACCCCCTTCCGGTCCGGACACTTTCACCCCCTTCCGGTCCGGACACTTTCACCCCCTTCCGGTCCGGACACTTTCACCCCCTTCCTGTCCAGGCCAATTTTCAGCTTTCAGCGCTATCACACTTTGAATGACAATTGCGCGGTCATGCAATGCTGTACCCATATGACATTTTTTTTTTTTTTTTTTTGAGACAGATAAAACTTTATTTCGGTGGGATTTAAATTTTTTTGCTATATAAATGAAAAAGTCCAAACATTTTGGAAAAAAAAGTGTTTTTATTATAATATTTAGCAAAGAGAAAATCTTTCTTCATAAATCTTGGCCAAAATTTATTCCGTTATATTTTTAGTAAAAAAAAAAAAAACCCAAATTAGTTTATAACCAAAAATTATAATTTTTCAAAAAATCTTTTTTTAAATTTTTATTTAAATTTTTGATATTATCTGTTTTTTTTTTTTTTTGTTTTTTTTTTTTAACATAACATCACCCTAGCAGTACAGTGACACTGTAGTGACACTGTACTACTTGTGGGGGGTGATGAAGATTTTTTTTTTTACACTGATTGCTTTTACACCCATAAAGGCTGTAAAAGCAATCATTTCTCCTTCTCTCTGGCTGCATTCGTGCAACCATTGAGAAATACTGTGAGAGCTGTGATTGGTCGCAGCTTGTCTCATGGTACAAGGCTGTTGTGGATAGCCCTGTACCATGTGACCTCTGTGATCATTCAAGTGACATCTTGCTTACTACTATTCATGTGATCGCTGATTGGCCAATCAGCGCTCACATGAATCGGGACCTCGCACAGAGGTCCCATACAGCGATCGGACACAGTGGGCACTGGATCGCGGTGCTGAGCACTCCCAGGGAGCGCGCAAAGGCAGTACATGCAGGTGCCATTTATAAACAGCCACCCACTTCGGCACTGCTCCCGTTCGACCATTTATGTACATGGGTCGGACAGGAAGTGGTTGATCATACAACATTGTACCCAAACTAAAATTTTATCATTTTCTTCACACAGCTAGAGATTTCTTTTGGTGGTATTTAATCACCGCCGGGATTTTTATTTTTTGCTAAATTAACAAAAAAAGACCGCAAATTTTGAAAAAAAAAAAGTTTTTCTTTGTTTCTGTTATAAAAGTTTGCAAATAAATAATTGTTCTTCATAAATTTAGGCCGAGATGTATTCTGCTACACGTCTTTGGTGAAAATAACCCAAATTAGGATGTATTATTTAGTTTAGGAAAGTTATAGAGTTCACAAACTATGGTATAGATCTGAATATTGATCAATCCTGACGTTCTGACAGCCAATCTAATTTCTTGAGGTCCAAGAATGTCAGAACAGTACAGATATCCCCCAAATGTCAGAACAGTACAGATATCCCCCAAATATCAGGACAGTACAGATATCCCCCAAATGTCAGAACAGTACAGATATCCTCCGAATGTCAGGACAGTACAGATATCCCCCCCAAATGTCAGAACAGTACAGATATCCCCCCAAATGTCAGAACAGTACAGATACCCCCCAAATGTCAGGACAGTACAGATATCCCCCAAATGTCAGGACAGTACAGACATCCCCCCAAATGTCAGAACAGTACAGATATCCCCCCAAATATCAGGACAGTGCAGATATCCCCCCAAATATCAGGACAGTACAGATATCTCCCAAATGTCAGAACAGTACAGATATCCCCCCAAATGTCAGGACAGATATCCCCCAAATGTCAGGACAGTACAGATATCCCCCCCAAATGACAGGACAGATATCCCCCAAATGTCAGGACAGGACAGATATCCCCCAAATGTCAGAACAGTACAGATATCCCCCAAATGTCAGGACAGTACAGATATCCCCCAAATGTCAGGACGGTACAGATATCCCCCAAATGTCAGAACGGTACAGATTCCCCCAAATGTCAGGACGGTACAGATATCCCCCAAATGTCAGGACGGTACAGATATCCTCCAAATGTCAGGACGGTACAGATATCCCCCAAATGTCAGGACGGTACAGATATCCCCCAAATGTCAGACGGTACAGATATCCCCCAAATGTCAGAACGGTACAGATATCCCCCAAATGTCAGGACATTACAGATATCCCCCAAATGTCCAGGACAGTACAGATATCCCCCAAATGTCAGGACAGTACAGATATCCCCCAAGATGTCAGGACAGTACAGATATCCCCCAAATGTCAGGACAGTACAGATATCCCCCAAATGTCAGGACAGGACCGCTATCCGCTCTCAAATGTCAGAACAGTACAGATATCCCCCAAGTGTCAGGACAGTACAGATATCCCCCAAATGTCAGGACAGTACAGAATCCCCAAATGACCCCTTTTTGCAGAGAAGACAGTCCGACGTCCTTCATAAGAGGCATGGCGAGTTTTTTGAAGTTGTATTTTTTTGGTCATAATTTTCGGAAAATGAAAAATGCAAAAAATAATTTTCACTATTTTTTTTTACATGCTGTCACCAGTGCAGTACAGCGTCATCATTTAAATGGCATGGTGGTGATCAGGGACACTGATTGGTGACAGTATGACAAAATATATATATATATATATTTTTTTAAATTTTCTATTACATTTTCTTTCTTTTTTTTAAGTTTTCTTTTCATATTTCACTATGACCAAAGTAGTGCAATATTACCATAGTACATTGTACTACTTTGGGGAAGTGATCAGTAATTTTTTTTTGTTTTTTACACAGTTTGCTTATAGCAAAGAATTACTTTGCTATAAGCAAGCATTTTTTTTTTTTTGTGCTTAGCTGTGACTTTGGCCACAGCTAATCACATGACATGTGCCTGTGATCGCTGTGACCATTCACAGCTAGACGCTAGTATACATTGGATTGCATGAATGAAGCCATCCATTGTATACAACTGTCATGTGACCTGCTGTGATTGGTCACAGCAGGTCACATGGTACCGCAACTTGGCCGGTACTCAGATCTGTCATTGGCCGTGTCCGAGTACACGGCCGGTGACA
>NW_028318551.1:0-64801 GCF_062004578.1 Staurois parvus | reverse complement strand
CAACTTCCCCCATCCCCCCCCCCAGTGTTACCACAACTGTCCCCATCCCCCCAGTGTATCTGTCCTCCCCCCCAGTATTTCTGCCCCCCCAGTGTTACTACAACTTCCCCCATCCCCCCCTCCAGTGTTTCTGCCCCCCCCCCCATGCCTGCACAGAATACATCTCATTTCTCTCCATGTATTCATTCTATAGTACCCCAGCATTGTGCAGAAACCCCCCCAATAATCCCCCCAGCAGCTGTGCCAGACCCCCCCCCCCCCATATCAGCCATTCATAAAGGAAATGAATACAGAGCTATAATCCCCCAAATATCACTTCCCCGCCCCTCCCCCACTCTTCATAAAGAGATCCGTGTCATACAATCACTGAGGAATACTGAAAACAAATCTAAATATTAAAAGAAATGAAATAAGTAAAGGAAAGTCATGTTTAGATTTGGATGGAGTGGAGATGATTGGAGCCCCTGTCAGTGTTTATTGCTGTCTGTGCCCCCATTGTTGGGGAGATCCCCCCTCTCTGTTTGTCCTGTTTACCATCATCATCCAAAGTGAATGGGAAAGACGATCCCACATTTTGGGTTGTCCCCAGAAAAGTGATAGAGGGGAAATCTTCCGATGGGGACACTAGTTCTGGTGATCTGGGGGGTCCAGTTTGCATGGATTTCCTCTCACTTCCTGTTATGGACACATGGACGGTGCTGACCAATCAGAAGCCGCCTTGCCCGGACTGTCATCGCTGCAAGGAGAGAATAGATAGTTGTGGGGATTTCAAATCTGCAGACCTGTGAAGCGGCTTTCTCTCCTCTCCTTGCAGCGATGACAGTACGGGCGAGATGGCACAGGGGGGTGGAAATGTTTGATAAACGACGTGTCCAGGGACTAAATCGGGGCCCCAATCTACTTGTCCCTCATGACAATCTACTTGTTTTAAAAGCAAAAGAGACTTTATGGCGACTTAAACGTGTCATATTTTTAACATTGCGCTGTTTATCTCCTCCCCCTCCCCCCCCCTCTCTCCAGCACTGCACCCGGGGACTAGCAAGGAGGAGAGAGACCTTGCAGTGTACTGAGCACCGATTGGCTGCTCGTCAGGAATGGGTGGGTCAGGGCTTATACTTTATCCCTTTGGCTGCCAGAGACGTTTTTGCCATTTTTGCACACATTTAAAAAATCATTTTAAGCCTGAAGATGGCATAACACCCAAATATATATTTCCTGAAAGCAGAGACCCTAGAGAATAAAATAGTGGTAGTTCCAATTTTTTATGTCCCATATTATCGCAAAATTTCAGTAAAAAATACAAGTATGTTAATTTTAGGGCACAAAAAAAGCAATAAATGACCCTATTTTCTGTAAAATCTAAAAGCCGAGGTTGCAGCGAATAAATAGATATCCAACTTGTCATCCTTAAATTTGTGCGCACTTGTGAAATGGCGAGGAGCTTCAGTACCCTGTATTTTCTATAGGTGACACTTTTAAAGCTCCTTTATAGGTCACCAGTTTAGTATTACGGAGGAGGTCTGGTGCTAGAATTATCGCTCTCATTCTGGCGTGCGCGGCGATATGTAACGTATCGCAATCGACGGTTTGATGCGTAGGCGTCCCAGCGTGTGCTTTTACGTTTTGTACGTTTTTGTATGTGTGGGGGTGCCGGCCTTTTTGGGGGGATGGCATGTGCTTGGGTGTAACTTTCATTGTTTATAATTGTAAAAAAAAAGTTTTTTTTTAATCACGGGGACAACTTCCCCTATGTGATGATTTTTGGTGACAGGTTCTCTTCGAGACATCCAAGGTCTAAAAGACTCTGGATGTCTCCCCTCTGTTCCTATGGGGATTGCTCTACAATCTCTCAACGGGGACCCGGAAGTGACATCATAACGTCACTTCCGAGTCAGCACAAGAAGGGGAGGGGACTCGTCCGCTCTTCTCCCTCCCCTCTACCCAACGGGGAGAGCACACGACGGGGGTGCGGAGAGGCTGGCACTGTGCAACGCAGTCAACAGCAGCGCTGCCACCTATTGCCTCACCTGACAGGTGAGCCCTGCTGCTTGCCCGCAGCAGACCTAAAGGTAGAATGAAACTACCTGCCCAGCGCCCGGAACTACATGTCCCGGGCGTCAGGAGATAGGAATCCAACATCCCTGTGGCATCTGATTGGTCAGCACCGTCCATGTGACATCAATAGTCCTCTAGCCTGAACTGTCATTGCTGCAAGGTGAGGAGAGAAATCGGCAGGGATTTCAGATGTCGGCGTCTTTGTCTCCTCTCCTACCGCTGAGAATATGGAGTATCTGCCACCATGGTATACATCCCCACATGCCCACTCTCCGCTGCGGGAAAACTCCCTTCACCGCTCCTGTCCAGTGGGGAAACCGCATTTGTTTTGGACAGAAATTGCATTCCTGTTCACATTGCATGCTGGTCTTTGTGGTGCAATTTGTGTTCATACATTTTGTATTGACGCACATCGCACCACAAAGTATCGGCAATCGGTATCGGCGAGTACTTGACCGAAAGTATCGGTACTGGCCGATCAGAAAATGGTATCGGTGCATCCCTGCTTTCTAACCTGCATGCTGGCTTCAAGTTGGTGTTTCAAAGTATGGATTCTAGAGACAGCCAGGCAAATAGCATTTTCAGAGTGTTCCATAATGATCTCCATATTGTTTCATGCATTCGTTTCCTTCAAAGTCTACCTGTCATGAGAAGTATGGGTCTGCTTTTGTGGCCATTGTTGGTCTTCTGAAAATGCTATGTGCCTGGTAGTTTGGCTTCAATGCCTGGAACAAGCATGCTGTGAATGTCAGAAAACTGTTAGAATTCCTCATCTCTGTACTTGTGAAGGATGATCCAAAGTATCATGGCGGGTACTACAATTCTCAGAAGAAAGGGTCACCTCGATATGTTCCTCAGGGTTTCCTTTGAAGCTGAAGTCTTTCCATCCCCATCAACATGCTGATGAGTTTTAAAAGGAAACTTTCTGTTTTCACTATATAGCTTGTTTAGACATCACTGGGTCTCTGTGCTTCCCTATGCAATGGCTGGTGAGAGGTGCTAGTGGGATGCTGGCCTTCTGAAATGATCACAGCACCCTGCCTCAGTACTCCTCTCATAGGTCCTCAGTTCTGATACAAGCAGTGGGCTGACTCTTAGGACGATTTGTGCAAAAATCAAAATGCTTTGATGGTTGGATGTCCGTCTCTCAGCAGTGGCACTCTCGGCAGGCTTGGTTGGCACACAAATCACTCCAGGTAATGCACACATGTGATGCCGAATCTTCATGATTGAAAGTGAAATCCAATGAATGAAAAGGGTGGACCAGGGACAGGAAGGCCGGGGAGGAAAGAATAGATGCTTGACGTCCTCCAGCAAGGAAATAAGGTGGGCTCTGACTTGTGATGCACACTGTGAGAAGCTCAGTGTGCAGTGAAATCATGCCATGTCAGTAGAGCAGAGAAGTCTGTACAACTGTGTAAGACTGAAGGGAAGCTGAAGTTCAGATCTTCAAGATTTATGTGCTCAGCTTTGATCTAGCTAGTGTCCATTAAACTCCAGAAGATCAGAAAAGAAGTCTTATCAGGTTACCTCGTATTTGTACTTTCAGTGAACCGCTTTCCTGCCGCCCTATAGAAGATATACTGCTACAGGGCGGCAGGGGTGCGCAAAATCACCTGTATATATACGTCATTTTGCATTTCTGAGCCGTGCACGCCCCTACCCGTGCAGCTATTCGCAGCCTTAGCTGTCAGTCACCGGGTCCCGGTGATTGAGGAGCATTACTGACGGAGGGAGAGAACTGTATGTAAACAATACAGTGCTCTCCCCTGTCAGCTACTGCACAATGCTTTGCATGGCTTACACAGCACACAGTTAACCCTTTGATCGCCCCACATGCTAACCCCTTCCTGACCAGTGCCATTAGTACAGTGTCAGCGCTTTTTATTAGCACTGATCAGTGTATTGGTGTCACTGGGGATGTCAGTGACATCAAGTCAGTTCCCCCCAGTGTCAGAATGCCCGCCGCAGTCATGCTATAAGTTGCTGATCGCCGCCATTACTATTAAAAATAAATCTTGCCCATTGGAGGACAGGCAGGCTGTGCTCCCACCACAGCCAGAATCTGCTTGCTTGTACATCCCGTATGGGCAAGCAGATACTTACTGACAGGAAGGCTCAATGAACTACCATGGTGCTGTGGACTGGCGTGATAGTTGGTTGAAAACCACAAACTGACAACTGGAAAGGCTGCTGGGACTTGTAGTTTTCCCATTCACAGAATACTGTGAATGAGTGACGCTGCCGGAGCCCCGCATAGCAGTTTTTATTTTACATTTTGACAGCTAGCAGGGGGGAGAAGATCCCCCATTAGCAGATACAACGGTGATGGGGGGGGGGGGGTGCAGGGGCTGGTGTGATTGTAACCCTGAATATGGGTGTAACGTTACAAAAGGTGACTGTATCCTTTAAAGGATGAGTTCACCTTTTAAAAAACAATAATTATTGCACTTTTTTTTTTTTTGCAGGTAAAATAAATGTGCATTTCTTATTTCTGTCTGCAGGAGCCCGTAGACCATTGTGCCAGCGCCATGCGGGTCTCCTGCAGATCTGTTAGTATATCTTCTTACACGTAAAGGGATGTACGAGCCAACAGATATACTGACAGGAAAAATGAATGAACTACCACGGCACTTCACAGCACAGTAGTAGTTTATTGAGGACTAAAGCTGACAGCCGCTAAGGCTCTTGGGACTTGTAGTCTCTCATCCACAGGTGACTGTGTGGGCGGAGCCCTACACGGCCACGGTTTTAAAAATTTGACAGCGAGAGGGGAGAAGATCCCCCACAGGGCCCAGTCTGATCATAACAACATATTACATTTTACACCCTGAGTTTGGGTTTAACGTTACGAAAGGTGAACTTGTCCTTTGACGGCTGCCGACATTTTTACAGGATCTTGCTAGCTGAAAGATCCTGCATAAAAAGGATCCATACTGCATCTCTGCTCATATGGCCTGATCCATATAGGTTTGTGGGAGGTGAAATGTACGGGCAGCTTTATGGGCTCTCACATTTTTAAAAAATATTTCTCTGCCCTGAATGAGTCATTTAAAATGACGCCCCATGGACTAGAATGCAGCATTTATGTGCTCGTCTACTGCTTATATATAATTATTACATTGAATGATGCAAGTGCCTACACTTTGACTTGATATTTGACTCTTAAAATCCCTGTACAGCAGAGTTCAGATTTGACCAGAGAGAAGCCGCAGCACAAGAAGTGAATCAGTTCTGCTGCAATACTCGTGTAAGGGGCATGCGGTTAGGAGGAGAGAGCAGAGTGACGGGTGTGAGCTCATCAGTCTACTGCTTCTTTCACTATCCATTCAGACTGAGGGAGGAGCAAGAACTGTAAGTTACTGCAGCAGATTAAAATCAGGTCTACTGCCCTGCTAGACAGAGCTGTGCAGTGTGACAGAGCTTTGAAATTCTCAGAACTGGACAGACAGAAATAAAGAATCTTTTGGCAGGTAAAATGTCTCTGTTCTATGTATTCCAGATTGTTTTTCAGCAGTTCATCTTCAGGTTGTACTTTTCTGCCTGGAGCCACTCTGGTTGAACAAAAACAATGTAGAAATGAAAGGATCTAAGCACCTTTCGGAGCATGTCACCCATATTTGGGGTGTAACACTTACCATGCTCCTATTCCCCAACCTCCCGCCACCAGCGCTCCTCTCCATGACAGTGGGCTTCTTCCCTCACCCGCTGTCACAATTTAAAAACAGTGTGGCCCTTCAGGGCTCCACCCACATGTCCACGTCATTCATTCAGTTTCCTTGAATGAACGGACTACAAGTATTGTCAGCCATTGTGGCTGACAGGTTGTAGTTCTCAATGAGCTGCGAGGACACTGATGAGCACTCTTGTAGTTCATTGATTCTTCCTGCAGTGTAGGAACTTTCTGACATATGGGAGTACGGGCAGACAGCTTATTGTGGGTCTGCAGGATCCGGGCATTGCACCCACAATCTGCTGATCACAGGTGCAATACTTTACAGAATGTAATGTACAAAAATAGTAAATGCACATTTTTGTTGGCTGCAAAAAAAAAAAACGTGCATTTTTAATTTTTTATTTTTTTTTTACAAAAGGTGAGCTTATCCTTTAACCACTTGGTAACCGTGATATAGCCAAATGACGGCTACAGCGCGGTTACCTAATTCTGGGAGGGTGTCTTATGACGTCCTCCCAGAATGTGCCCCCCGCGCACCATCAGGGGCACGCACCCGGCGATCTCCGTGATCGCTGTGTCCTACGGAGACAGCTGATCACATGATGAGGTAAAAGGCCAATCACAGCAGCCTTTTCCCACATGATCAGCTGCGTCCAATGACACAACAGTTCACTGTGTAAATACAGTTGTCTGTTATCGGCAGCATTTTCCTCACACTGTCACAGCGTGCAGAAAGTACTGCCGATAACTGGCAGCTGTCACAGAGGAGATCGGCAATGATCATCAGGGCACTGATGATCAGTGCCCTTCAGTACCACCCAGCAGGGCCCCCATCAGTACCGTCCATCAATGCCACCCATTCAGCTTCGGCAGTCAGGGCTGGTTGTCCGTGTCGCCCATCAGCGCCGCCTATCAGTGCCCATCATTGCTGCATATGTTGCTCTTCTTTTGTTTATAGTGCCAAAAATAAAACACCCAACTGCGATTAAATACCACAAAAAAAAATCTCTGTGTGTGAAAAATATTATAAAAATGTCATATGTGTACAATGTTGCATGACTGTGCAATTGTCATTCAATGTGAGACAGCGCTGAAAATTGGCCGGGGCACAAAGGGGGTATAAGTGCCCGGTAGATAGGTGGTTAAACTTGCAGGTTTCTGAGTGTAGACTTCAATCCTCCTTTAAATTGTAATGTAAAATAAATGCACCCTAAAGACAACGGAAATATGAGAGCTGCTCATAAGAAGTCAAGTGTTCAGAATTACAAATCAAACTGATTGTATTCCTGTCCATGGTAGAATATGTGGGCAGTGCTGGGGTTGATGCTCTTCCAAATAACTGATATGTTTATTTTTGTTGTCAAAGTGCAAACTGAATGACTGTAAAGAGAAAGTTCTCTGGAGCAATTGTCGTCCCCAAGAATCTGTCCAAGGGAACGTCTGACTTGCTGGTGCTGTTCACGCTGGACCACAACTAGGATGTGTTCAAGGTAAGTTTGTTGATGTGTTTGGATCGTGGCGTACCGGTGTCCTGACTGCAAGTGTTTTGGGTTTGTTCTGTGACTCAGTAGCAAGTGCAGTAACCACCCCAACAAAATGTTATTGAATGACAGATTCTTGGATTAGAATCAACTTCCATTTTACTCTTGGCTGAAAATAATCAGTGGCTGTAGGGCCAGTTATCGGTGGGGGGTGGGGAAATACCAGTGTCAGTGTTAAACCGCTGCAAAAGGATTGTGGTGCATAATTCCAATGGGTTACATTTAGGAAGGCTTAATTGGGAGAATCCTGTCATTAAGTGTTCTTGCATGGCAACCACTTACTGTTATCTCACATATATATTCCTATTATTATTGCCAAATTTACCACCCTAACTCCTCCCGCAGTTTTTACACTACATAGACAGTAATATACCGAAACGTGCGGATTGTTCCCGATTGGTGTGCTATTACTTTGTGGAACGTTTCGCCGAATGGTTCACGAAATATCAGCGTTTTTGTGGTGAAATTGGTCCCATAGGAATGAATGGCGGAATGTTGAAAACTAGAGTGGGAGCTGACAAAAGCTAGAGTGTGAGCTGAAAAATCAGGACATGATTTGTAAACTGCCATCACTCCCTCATTTTCAAGCCCACCTACACAAATCTTATATCAAAACGTTCAGCTATCCCTGCTGCCACTAAAAATGTCCACGGCTAGGCGATAGTCCTGATAGTCTTCACAATATGACCATTTGTTTGCAACTCACGCCGCCCATTGACATTCATTGAAACTGCACTCTAGCCACCTCAAATTTGAAGGGCAATTTCTAAACTGCGACTGTGCCTTCATTTTTAATATTTCAGAGACATACTATGCAACAAAATGTAGGGCTGGGTCTTGTGATTCTCACAATATAAAGCTCTTCAGATTTATCATTTTTAAACTACAATCTTTTGAAGAGGCCAACCGCCAGTGAAGTGAGCAAGTTGGAGCAGTTTTTTAACCGCTCTTCTCTGGCCTTGCTGTAGAGTGAGTTGCCATAGGAACCCACTCCACCCAGTTACACCGCCCACTCCAGTTATAGACTACTGGTGGAGGCAAGAACACTTCACACAATTTCCCCAGAAATTGTAGCTTTTCTAGTTATAAGCTGGTGTTCTGTCATACAATGGACTAGATATATGATATTCCTACTGTTATATTTGTGTTTTATCCTAGACCTTCGGTTATATTATTACACTGAGGATCTCAGGGGTGGAGAGGCTATTTATTAGGAAAAAGTGGATCAGGTGTTTCCTGGTAGGAGGAGCCTATCTCTCATGTGAAGCTGTCCTGGAAGATTCCTGGAAATAGTTAACAGGTAAATAACTGTGTTTTTTTCTCTTTGTGAATGAGCCCTAATTTGGTCTAAGCTGCAGATGAGTATGATCTATTATAGGGCAAGTGCTGATGTAATTGTTAGGCTACTTTCACACCAGCATTCCAATCAGGTCCACTTGTCAGTTTTTCAGGCAGACCTGGTTGGAAGGTCCATGGAGCCCTATGGACAGGCAGATGTAATTGGGCTTGTGTCTCTTTACATCCACCTACCGCCATCCAGGTCCAGAAAGCAAAAAAACAGAAAAGAAATGCGTAATTTTTCATTTTTGTTGACTGGATGGGAGGTACAGGAGAGCCCATTTACACCTGGCCACCCATAGAGCTGACGGGTCTGCCTGTGTCCACAGAAACTGTAAGGGCACGGATGTGACCGGTCACACACTGAAACATTATTACTCCTGCAGGTCACAAAAATAGTAATGCTAAGGCTCCTTTCACACAGAGGAAAGTCCACTGCGATCTGTGAGCAGATACCCTGCTGATCGGAGCCAAACGGTTTGAAAGGTGCCTTATTAGGGGTGTTTATTTTTTTTTACCTGCTGGAGTTTTAATGTGTTTCGGTGCAGTAGTTGCCACAAATCTGCAGCTTTTCTCCTGTGCTTTAAGGAAATGTTCTTCATTTGTTGTCATTTTATGCGTGTTAGTACTTGTTTATTTCTGGTTCTGTAAGCTCAGAAATGATGATTTTTACTACTGTGTGGATGCCCCAAACCTGCCAGCAGTAAGCCTTCTATACAAAAGTGAAAACAATGGAGTCCAATGGCATTGATATTTGTATGCATGTTTTGAGTAAGAAACAGATGAGAAAGTACCTAAAGTAAAAAAAAAAACACAATTGTGTTGGAACACAATTCCTATCCACAAGCCCACTCTTTGTAGGATCCATTCACACCATCGACATTTTGCATCACACCGTTTACTTGTTTTACTTCAAAGGATAAGCTGCTCTTTGTAAAAAAAAAAGAAAAGAAAGGAAAGTTTTTGAAGGTAAAAATGTTTTTTTTTTATTTATTTTTTTTGTGCAACCTGGGTGCAATATTAGGCTCCTGCAGAATGTCAGTGTTGCTATCACCACGTACTGGGAGGAGCAGTGAACTACCTAGAGCACTCAACAGTGCCGTGGTTGAGGACTATAAGCCGTCAGCTGCAAAAGCTGTTGGTACTTGTAGTTTTCCCGTTCACAAAATTCTGTGAATGGATGACACGGCTGGGTGGACGGAGCGCCGCAAGGCCGTGTTTATTTAAAATGGTGGGTGTGGGGAGAAGATCAGCAGCATGCTGACACAATGAGGATTGGGGGGGGCCTTGTTGCTGCTGCAAAAGTAACTTGTTACATGTTACACCTTGAATACGGGTATAACACGTAACGTTACAAAAGGTGAACTTGTCCTTTAATAAAATTTCACAAAATAACATTTCATTCAGTGCATTGGTGTGAACCGGACTCACAGGAAATGGGCAAATAGGCTCCTGAGCACCTTCTAGTAAATGTGATTTTTCTTTTTTTGTTATGACTTCATATTCACAGCATCTGGAACACCTGGGCCGGACCAGAAAATGACAGATGTAGTGCCATGAAGTACGACCAGGGCACAGGCTGTTGGCAGGGTCCCAACCGGTCCACATTGGTGAGTGTCACTAGGGATGACCGATGGGAATAACATGTTGGATTGCGGGGCATTGCCTGCTGTGACCAAAGTGCAGGGTATGGCTTCATTACAGGATAACGAGACACCTAGAAGGTCACATACACCATATATCTTATGCCTACTCTGCACAGCTATGTAACAGCATTGCAGTCACTTTATAAATACAGCTACATAGCAGTTTTGTAGTCTCCATAAAAGTGCATCTGTACACATACAGCCACGTGGAAGGATTGTACTCGGAATCTTTGGGAACGTGTGAGGAGGCGTGTTTCCCCCTGTATGTTGCACCGTAGCAATCGTGATGAGGTGTTTGATCAGACTAAGACATGCAAATGCCGTCATTTTTCTCCCTTCTGCAGGTGAAATTGTTCTGTGGTAAAGAAACAGTCATCATGTCCACGTCGGAGCCAAGTCGTTGTGAATACCTCATGGAATTCTACACTCCGGCCTCCTGTCAGCAGCCCGCTGGGATTCCCCAACCAGAGGAACATGAGGAGCTGTGACCTCATCAGTCCTATAGGTGCCGTACTGTTCTGAGTGGGAGTGTGAGCGGGGAAAAAGTGTTTTAGGCTCAATACCCACAATAAAATGGTATATGTTGGTTGTAGTGCAGTGCATTGCGGTCTGCTGTACAATGTAAGGGTGTGCCATTCATAATCCATACACCCCAATGTGCTGCACATAGAGCAGGTATATTAGAAAAAACGCATTGGTGGAAGGTCCTTCTTTTCATGTCGGTAAACGTCCCTGCTGTTTTGGTCCTGCGGCACTTGTATTTTTCTTGGTCTTGAATTAGTTGGCAAATACAGTATCTCCCAGAAGTGAGTACACCCCTCACATTTTTGTAAATATTTTATTCTATCTTTTCATGTGACAACACTGCAGAAATGACACTTTGCTACAATGTGACGTAGTCAGTGTACAGCTTGTATAACATGTAAATGTACTGTCCACTCAAAATAACTCAACACACAGCCATTAATGTCTAAATCGCTGGCAACAAAAGTGAGTCCACCCCTAAGTGACAAGGTCCAATTAGCCATTTTCACTCCCCAGTGTCATGTGACTCATTAGTGTTACAAGGTCTCAGGTGTGAAAGGGGAGCAGGTGTGTTACATTTGGTGTTATCGCTCCCACTCTCTCATACTGGTCACTGGAAGTTCAACATGGCACCTCATGGCAAAGAACTCTGAGGATCTGAAAAAAAGAATTGTTGCTCCACATAAAGATGGCCTAGGCTATAAGAAGATTACAAACATAAATCACGTGATAGTGCCACTTCAAATCTCATAAATGTACAAACGCATAAATATATAAGTCCAATATGAATAATTCAGTGATGCAACATACACATGCAATGTGCAATTGGTGCTCAATCGTGTAAGTGCCAACACACTTTTCCACTCCAGCTGCGTGTGTATGTGTATGTTGCATCACTGAATTATTCATATTGGACTTATATATTTCTGCGTTTGTACATTTATGAGATTTGAAGTGGCACTATCACGTGATTTATGTTTGTTATCTTTATTCCAATATTATTTGCTGGCACTTGTGTGGGGCACTAAGATGATTTGGTCACTTTAAGATGTGTCATATTTTTCACATTTCATATGTTTTCATTTTTTAATTTTTTTTCCATGTTTTCAATATCATTATTTCACATGTAGGTGTGTTTGGCATTTTTAGCCCATGTAGCAATATTTATAGTGATTCAGTTTATTAGCGCTGCACTATTGTTTAATATTTATTCTGCACTGGTTGGGTATCAGTTTGAGTGTAAGCAGCTGATAGGTAGGGTTTGGGGTCCATTACAGCGCAGGAGGAATTTTTTATCAAACAATTGTCTAGGCTATAAGAAGATTGCCAAGACCCTGAACCTGAGCTGCAGCACGGTGGCCAAGACCATACAGCGGTTTAACAGGACAGATTCCACTCCGAACAGGCCTCGCCATGGTCAACCAAAGAGGTTGAGTGCACGTGCTCAGCGTCATATCAAGATGTTGTCTTTGAGAAATAGATGTATGAGTGCTGCCAGCATTGCTGCAGAGGTTGAATGGGAAGGGGGTCAGCCAGTCAGTGCTCAGACCATACGCCACACACTGCATCAAATTGGTCTGCATGGCTGTCGTCCCAGAAGAAAGCCTCTTCTAAAGATGATGCACAAGAAAGTCTGCAAACAGTTTGCTGAAGACAAGCAGACTAAGGACATGGATTATTGGAACCACGTCCTGTGGTCTGATGACAACAAGATCAACTGATTTGGTTCAGGTGGTGTCAAGCGTGTGTGGAGGCAACCAGGTGAGGAGTACAAAGACAAGTGTGTCTTGCCTACAGTCAAGCATGGTGGTGGGAATGTCATGGTCTGGGGCTGCATGAGTGCTGCCGGTACTGGGGAGCTACAGTTCATTGAGGGAACCATGAATGCCAACATGTACTGTGATATACTGAAGCAGAGCATGATCCCTTCCCTTTGGAGTCTGGGCCGCAGGGCAGTATTCCAACATACCGACCCCAAACACCGCTCCAAGACGACCACTGCCTTGCTAAAGAAGCTGAGGGTAAAGGTGATGGACTGGCCAAGCATGTCTCCAGATCTAAACCCTATTGAGCATCTGTGGGGCATCCTCAAACGGAAGGTGGAGGAACGCAAGATCTCTAACATCCACCAGCTTTGTGATGTCGTCATGGAGGAGTGGAAGAGGACTCCAGTGGCAACCTGTGAAGCTCTGGTGAACTCCATACCCAAGAGGGTTAAGGCAGTGCTTGATAATAATGGTGTCCACACAAAGTATTGACACTTTGGGCCCAATTTGGACCTTGTCATTTAGGGGTGGACTCACTTTTGTTGCCAGCGGTTTAGACATTAATGGCAGTGTGTTGAGTTATTCTGAAGGGACAGCAGATTTACATGTTATACAAGCTGTACACTCACTACGTCACATTGTAGAAAAGTGTCATTTCTTCAGTGTTGTCACATGAAAAGATAGAATCAAATATTTACAGAAATGTGAGGGGTGTACTCACTTCTGTGAGATACTGTATATATCCTTAACTTCCCCCTCTGTGGAGAACAGGGTGGCAGCAGGACTGTTTTACAGCTGCTGCAAAGCTTAGTGCGCTGTGTTCAGAGAATTCAGTGATAGTATTGTACCCAGTGTAGGCGCAGACTCTCCCACAATTACACACTCCGTGGTCATTTTTGTGGTTTTAATACGAACGCTAATAATAAGAGCTTTAGTAAAATTAATGCAAGGCTAAGACTAATTTTTTCTAAACAAAAGAAAAAAAGTATATGTACTGTGGCTGGTCGGCAACCTGTTATGAAGTTCTTTAAGATATGCTCAGTGAGGCAAAACAATACCTTTTTGGGTGCAGAAAAGCAAATGTAAAGGAAGGGTTCTTTTTAACTCCTTTGCCCTGAGGTTTATGTTCTTACTGTGAGACTGTCACTTGTGGCATATAAATTAGAAGCATTTTGTGGGTACAAGGACTGTGCCATATGTGTACAGTGTACTGTATACTGGGACTAGGCTCAGGTTCTTTTCATCCTGCTTTAAGCCATTTCCACTGCTAGGCACAACCTGACCGTGACAACCAATTGCAATGGTGTGCTACATGCACTGCTGGACTTATTTTCTGTTCAATCCCAGCTTTCCTCAGCTGGATCTGAAGATTGAAAAACGCTGGCATAATACAGCCACATGGAGTTGTAGGGAGCTAAGAGAGGATTGGATAAAATGTGTGTAAACATTATGCCCCCGACTTTTTTTTTTTTTTACTGCACCCCCAGACCAGACAAACTAAATCCGGCCCTGCCAGGAAAGAATGTGATTATTATTATTATTATTATACAGGATTTATATAGTGCCAACAGTTTGCTCAGCACTTTACAATATAACGGGAGACAATACAGCAACAATACAGTTCAATACAAGAGGGATAGGAGGGCCTTATCCTTGGAGCTTACAATCTAGGAGGGAGGGGCTAGTGGTACAAAAGGTAGTAACTTTGGGGGATGAACTGGTTGGAAGAGTAGAAGATTCCAGTATTAGTTGAGGGAAGGATAGGCTTCCCTGAAGAGATAGGTTTGCAGAGTAGGCGATAGTCTGATAAATTGGGGTAGAGAGTTCCAGAGGATGGGGAAGCTCTGGAGAAGTCCTGGAGACGAGCATGGGAGGAGGAGACAAGGGAGCTAGAGAGTAGGAGGTCTTGTGAGGAGCAGGGAGTACGGTTTGGGTGATATTTAGAGACAAGATTGGTGATGTCATTTGAGGCAGAGTTATAAATGGCTTTATACATTATTGTTAATGTTTTGAATTTTATCCGTTGGGCAACGTTAAGCCAGTGGAGGGATTGGCAGAGAGGGGTGACAGATACAGAACGTTAGTAAGGTGGATGAGTCTGGCAGCAGCATTCATGATAGACTGAAGAGGGGATAGCCTGTGATGAGGTAGGCCAATGAGGAGGGAGTTACAATAGTCAAGGCCAGATATAACAAGGGAGTGGATAAGTTGCTTAGTGGTTTCTGAGGTTAGGAACGGGCGTATCTTGGGGATGTTGTGGAGGTGAAGTCTACAAGATTTGGACAGTGACTGGACTTGGGGCTGAAAGGACAGATGGGAGTCTAGGATTACACCTAGTACCCTGGCATGAGGGGAGGGAATGATGCTTGTGTTATTGATCTTGGTGGAGCACAGGGGAGGCATGCAGGGTCTTTTAGATCCTGGATGTCTCAAAATAGAGAATCTGTCACCCAAAATCATCACATAGGGGACTTTTTGTCCCCTATGTGATTTAACAAAAAAAAAAAAAATTTATTTCTTAAAAATGTAAGTTACACCCTAGCATATAATGCCCCTCACCCCCACATATGTACGCACACACAAATGTAAAAGCATGCGCTGGGGCGCCTACACATCAAAACGTCAAGTGCGATACACATGTTCTATATCGCCGTGCACACCAGAATGAGAGCGATAATTCTAGTACCAGTCCTCCTATGTAACGCTAAACTGATGACCTATAAGGAGCTTTAAAAGCGTCACCTATAGAAAATATAGGGAACTGAAGTTTGGGACCTTTTTCACGCGTGCATTCAAATTTAAGGTTTGACATGTTGGATATCTGTTTACTCGATGCAATCTCATCTTTTATATTTTACAAGAAAATCTGATAATTTATTGCGTTTTGTGCCCTGAAATTAAATTAAGTGGATTTTTTACTGAAATTTTAAGTTTCATAGATCTTTGTGATAATATCATGTGACATATAAAATTGGAACTGCTGCCATTTTATTTTCTAGGGTCTCTGCTTTCACAAAATATATAATGTTTAAGAGTTTTGTGTAATCAGGCCTTAAATGATTTTTTAAATGTGCACAAAAAACGCAAAAATGGCTCTGGCAGTGAAAGTGATAAAGGATAAGTCCAACACTCCCATTTTCTGAGGAGCAGCCAATCAGTGCTCATTACACTGCAAGGTCTCTTCCCTCCCTGCTAGTCCCCGGGTACGGTGCCGGAGACAGGCAGGGAGGGGAGGAGGAGATATAGAGTGCAATGTTAAAAATATTAAACGTTTAATTCGCCATAAAGTCCCTTTTTTTTTTTTTTTTTTTAAAAGCCCCAGACAGTCCATAAAGCACCTCAGATTTAAATAGTGTTTTGGTTAAAATATATTTATTTTTTAGTCAGGACAAGTAGACCTGGAGACCGATTTAGTCCCTGAACAAGTAGTTTTTTCAAAAATTTCCACACCCGTTTCTGCCCAGGTACGGGCAGACAGCTTATTGTGAGCCTGCTGGAACCTGGCATTGCACCCACAATCTGATGATCACAGGTGCAATACTTTACAGAATGCAATGTAAAATAATAATAAATGCACATTTTTGGTGCTTGCAAAAAACACGTGCATTTATTATTTTTTTTTTTTTACAATAGGTGAACTTATCCTTTAAACTTGCAGGTTTCTGAGTGTAGACTTCGATCCTTCTTTAAATTGTAATGTAAAATAAATGCACCCAAATACATCCTAAAGACAATGGAAATATGAAAACTGTTCATAAGAAGTCAAGTGTTTGGAATTTTAAATCAAACTGATTGTATTCCTGTCCATGGTAGAATATGAGGGCAGTGCTGGGGTTGATGCTCTTCCAGATAACTAATATGTTTATTTTTGTTGTCAAAGTGAAAACGGAATGACTGTAAAGAGAAAGTTCTCTGGAGCAATTGTCGTCCCCAAGAATCTGTCCAAGGGAACGTCTGACTTGCTGGTGCTTTTCACGCTGGACCACAACTAGGATGTGTTCAAGGTAAGTTTGTTGATATGTTTGGATCGTGGTGTACCGGTGTCCTGACTGCAAGTGTTGTGGATTTATTCTGTGACTCAATAGCTAGTGCAGTAACCACCCCAACAAAATGTTATTGAATGACAGATTCTCTGATTATTATTATTATTATACAGGATTTATATAGTGCCAACAGTTTGCGCAGCGCTATACAAAATGAAGGTTGACATTACAGTTACAATACAATTTGTAACTGTAATGACAACAGTGCAAATTGTACTGATAATCAGAGAGTGAATTAGGAGCATTGTGGCATCATTTTGTTAATAAGGGGCGTATTCTGGAGATGTTGCGGAGGTTGAGGCGGCATGATTTGGACAGGGATTGGATGTGGGCCTGACAGGATATTTCAGAATTTGCACTGTAATGACAACAGTGCAAATTGTACTGATAATCAGAGAGTGAATTAGGAGCATTGTGGCATCATTTTGTTAATAAGGGGCGTATTCTGGAGATGTTGCGGAGGTTGAGGCGGCATGATTTGGACAGGGATTGGATGTGGGCCTGACAGGATATTTCAGAATCCAGGGTTACCCCTAGCACTTTGGCATTCAGGGATGGGTTGATAGTGGTGCTATTGATCCTGACTGAGAAATGGTTTTGGATAGGCTGAGTTTTAGGAAGTGGTGTGACATCCAGTCTGATTTGTCTCTGATATGTCTGTTAGTAAATCGTTAATACGTGAGGGAATTGAGGTGGTGAGCTGAGGAGTAGAGAGGTAGATTTGTGTGTCATCAGCATAGACATGGTATTGGAAACCATGGGAAGCTATCAGCTGACCCAAGGAAGAAGTGTAGATCGAGATTAGGAGAGGTCCAAGGACAGAACCTTGGGGGACCCCGACAGTGAGAGGAGTAGGAGAGGAGAAAGTATAGTTGTAAGTGACACTGAAGGTGCGGTGAGATAGGTAAGATTTGAACCAACGGAGAGTACAGTCACCAAGACCAAGTAAATAGAGTTTTTTTGAGGAGGAGGGGGTGGCCAACTGTGTCAAAGGCAGCACAGAGGTCCTAGAGCAAGAGTACGGAATAGTGACCATTGGTTTTCGCGGTTAGTAAGTCGTTTGTGAGTTTTAGGAGAGCAGTTTCTGTGGAGTGTTGTGGGTGAAATCCAGACTGAAGGGGAACGAGAAGGTTATTCTCAATAAGGTGGCAGCTCAGCTGGTTGTAGACTAGACATTCAAGGAGTTTGGAGGCAAAAGGGAGTAAGCAGATGGGTCTTAGGTTGCTAAGATTGCTGGGGTTCAGTGAGGCCTTTTTAAGTATGGGGGCGACTAGCACATGTTTTAGAGAGTTGGGGAAGATGCCAGTAGAAAGGGAGAGACTGACGATACGAGTTAAAGAGTGAAGAATAGAGCCAGAGGATGACCGAAGTATTTGCAAGGGAACAGGGTCCAGGGGGCAGGTGGTTAGGTAGGCTTTAGAAACGTTTACCAACCTCCTCTATAGTAGCTGGGTTAACCAAGGGAAGTATAGATTGTGCAGGTAGACAAGGAGTGTGGGGTGAGGGAGATATCTGTACAGTAGAGATCTCGTCACTAATTGTATCAATCTTATTTTTGAAGTGATTAGCGATCTCCTGGGCAGTGAGTGAGTTAGCGGCTGGAGGTAAAGGATGAAGTAGAGTTAAATGGAGAAAAGAGTTGATGGGGATTGCGTGAGAGGGTGTTAATGAGAGTGATAAAATAGGTCTGTTTGGCAGTGTGGAGACAGGAATTGTATTTTTGAAAGGCAGATTTATATTGATTGAAGTCTTGCTGGGGCTTAGTCGTATGCCATAAACGCTCAAGAGCATGGCTACATTTTTTGAGGCATCTGGTATTGTCTTTTTGCCAGGGCTGTAGCGGTTAGGGCCTAGGTCTGTGTGTAGTGAGGGGGGCCAATGTGTCCACAGTGGATGACAGTGAACTGTTGTAGACAGAAGTGGCCAGGTTGGGACAGGACAGGGCTGAGATTTTGTCATAGAGACAATCTGTTGCCGAAAAAAAGAAGAGAAGGGTTAAGATAACGAAGGTTTCTACCGGTAACTGGTAGTTGGAAGCCAAGGAGAGAGTGAGGCTAATAACGGATTGATCAGAGATCGGAAAAAAGTTGGTGAGGTTGCAAAGAGTGCTGTCAGGAATGGACTTGCCAATAGTGGTGGGACTCACCTGCCTTGTGGGCTGCAGTACCAGGGCTGGCCAGCGGGTGCTCTCAACAACCAGAGGTTCACTTCGGCAATTAGCCATCACCTGGGGCTGATTGCAGGTGGTGTATTTAAGGGATGGCCAGACCTGCAGTCTGTGCCTTGGTGTGTGTTTTTCCATGGGCCCCTGTATCTTGTAACCTGCATTCCTGTTCCTGTTTCTGCCTGACTTGTTGCCGACCCTGCCTAATCCTGACTTCTGCTGACTTCTCCTGTTTGATCCCTGGCTTGTGACCCTGACCATTCTCTGCCTGACCCCCTGTACCTACCTGTCCGTTAGTTGCTGTACCCGGCTCGTGACCTGACTACTCTCCGCCTGCTCCTCCTGTACCTACCTGCCCGATAGTTATCGACACGGCCTGCCTGGCTACGTTGTGCTCTATATGTGTATGTACCTGTGTATCTATATCAGTTTAGGTTTGGGTTTGTTTTACCTTGTTGTATGAATTTGTGTTAGCTTGGTGTTTGGTGCACTGCGTTTATATTTGTATTGTTAGTCTTAATAAATTGTCTTATTTATACCATATCTGAAGCCTGCGTTTCCCTGTGTCAGTCCACACACTTCTGGTCACACCCGCATCCCTGACAAGTGCATAGGTAGGAGAATACAAGGTTGAGGCAGTTCCCATTAGAGTGAGTAGAAGCATGTGTCCATTGTTTTAGTCAATAGAAGTGGTTAGGCTCAGAAGTTTAGAGGTAGCAGGAGTTTTAAGATAAGCAGGGATGTTTAAGTCACCAAGAATGATTGTGGGAATTTGAGAAGAGAAAAAGTAAGGCAGCCAGGCAGAGAAGTCAACAAGGAAGCGTGATACCGGTTCAGGAGGCTGATAGATCACAGCAATTCTTAAAGAAATTGGAGAGAATAGACGTATACAGTGAACTTCAAATGAGGAGAGGGAGGTCCTGAAAAGTGCTTTGAGGGGATAGGAGGATTCCAACTCCACCTCCTTTCCATCCACTAGACCTGTAAGAGTGAGTCCAGAGGAGACCACCATGGGAAAGGGCAGCAGGAGAGGGAAAGTCAGATTCATGAAGCCAGGTTTCTGTAGTTGAAGGAAAACCGAGGGCTGGGCCCACAGATTCAGAGGGTACACGATGCCACAATTACGTTTACTGAAGAGTTATAGTGATCATGTAGTTGAGCATACGTAAACAGAATGATAACAGCGCATAACCATACAGTAAGAATAATACTGTCTAACACTAACCCCGTACTTGCGGACTTTTCCCCAATGTCCAGAAAGCAGCCTGGCTGCGCCTGAATGTTCCTGAGCAAGATATAACGTTGGGGTGCACCCTAAGTATTGCGCAATACTATTTGTAATCCAAAGGAAAGTGGAGTATGTCTCTTGTAACTTTCTGGTATATATAAAATGTCACTGACCACGTGTGGTGCGATGTGCTGCGGCAAAGCCGCACTTACGGTTCCCTGCCAGGCTCTTGGTGTTTTCTCCTGACCCACTCCGGAACCAGACCACACAGTCACTTGTTTCCTGGCCTCGTTGTGGATCTTCCTTAGGTGCCCTTGCCAGATTCCACTGTGAGCCGTAAATCCTCTTCCAGGCCCCACACAGATTCTCCTGACGTCCTCAGCATCCAAAAGCCAGACCCAGACTCCACTTCCTCCTCAGAGTTTGTGATGCAGTAAGTCATTTCTTAATTGCAGCCTCAAACCTGCATTTACAGTTCACTATGACCCTTCTGAGGGTCCTACTCGGCCCCTAAATTAGTATTCATGAAACTTTATAGGGTAAATAAGCATTTATCTTGTCTTAGCAAAAGTCACTACAAAATCGATTCTTGTACTTTGCTGCCATCTACTGACCAAAGAGCATATTACAGGCACAATATAGTTTAACATTAGATGTCAGTATTCATCCATGCGTCACACCCTTACATAGTTGCAAGTAGGTTAAAGGAGTTAGTGATTCAAAGGTCATGGACAGAAGTGAGTTTGTTACAGACAGAGCAGACATTCCAAAGGGCACAGGAAAAGGGGAGGCTGGTTCTAGAAAGAAGAGGAATAGTAACCAGATTGTGTGGATTGCGGCCGCAGTTCGAGGATAAGGTGTGTTGGTCAAATGAGAAAGATGGTGGCCCAGGATTTGGGAAATGTCTCCCAGATGTTAGGAGATGCAGAAGGGTGAGAGAGGTAATATGGGAGTGTGACTTATATGGAGGGACAGGTCCCAGTGTCCTGGAGGTTTTATTAGGATGTGAGTTCAGAATTAGCAGGAGTTGATGAGTACAGTAATAAGGTGAAGGTAGGAGTGAGGGTGATATATATGAGTTGTGGGGTGGAGAAGAGGGGTGTAGGAGAGAGAGTTTGAAGAGAGAGGATACAACTGTGAGAAGGAGGAGTAGG
Organism: Staurois parvus; assembly: GCF_062004578.1. Taxonomy (NCBI): domain Eukaryota; kingdom Metazoa; phylum Chordata; class Amphibia; order Anura; family Ranidae; genus Staurois; species Staurois parvus. The sequence continues at coordinate 43,665 of NW_028318551.1, read as the reverse complement.
GAGTGCATGTTACAGAGTGGTGAGATGAAGAAGCAGACTGGGTAAGAGATGAAAGAGTGGAAGAGGAAACAGGTCACCTGTAGTCTGTTTAGTATTTGAAGTCGTCTGCTGTGGTTTTGCTGAAGTGCAGAGCCAAAGTGCAATGCTCAATACTTAATCCAAGATGATAGTTGCCAATGCTACCCATGGCTGTGCTGCCTCTGGCTGTGCCTCCCCTAAGGAAGGTCTAAATTTTTACTGAGTTGGGTGGGGGTATTGCCAATTAATCAATGAGGAATGCATAGGAGAGACACATGGCTAGCAGGGCAAATTTCTCACACCAAAGGAGGACAAAAAGACTGCAGGAGGGCAGAGTTGTAAAGATTAGGATCAACTCATAAATTTGGGTAAGACAATAAGAGCAAAATAAACACCACAGTAATATGGACAGAGTTAGAGCTCGTTCACACTTGACTTATCTCTAACTCTTGCCAAACGCTCCTATAGTGTTTGACAGGCATTTGGGAAGCGTTTTTGAGGCATTTACCAAGCATTAAAACCGCACCACAAACACCTATAATGAAGTTTAATGGTATTAATGCTCCACAAACGCCCAGGCGTTTGAGGAGCGTCACCATAGACTTGAATGGGAGGTTTCAACTCCTCCTGACTCAACATGAGGCGTCAGTTTTGCGGCGACGCAACGCTTCAGTGTGAACAGCACTGTGTGCTGCCATGTGCAGAATATTCATAGGTGTTTGAGAAACGTTAAAAACACTTCCCAAACGCCTGTCTGACGCCTGCTGACAAAGCTAGTGTGAACGTAGCCGTAAAGATTTGGGAAGCAGTAAGAATTACCAAGAACATTGATAGCCATGAATCGGCTTCAGTTAGAGGTGGATTTTAAAAGCAGTATAGATTACCATATAGCAGTGCAGGGTGAATTCGCATTCATACATGGCATGGGCGATAGTACAGATGGATATTGCTTGCAGACATTTACCATATAGCAGTGCAGGGTGAATTCGCATTCATACATGGCATGGGCAATAGTACAGATGGATATTGCTTGCAGACATTTACCATATTGCAGTGCAGGGTGAATTCGCATTCATACATGGCATGGGCGATGATACTTCTATTTTGCTCCTGACTAAAAATAAGCAGTGGCTGTAGGGCCAGTTATTGGGGAGGGTGGGGAAATAACAGGGATTGTCAGTGTTTCAGTGTTAAAACCCTGCAAAAGGATTGTGGTGCAGAATTCCAATGGGTTACATTTAAGAAGACTTAATTGGGAGAATCCTGTCATTTCCAGTTGCTTTATGATGTTGAGTGAGTGTGCCCTGATCTCCCAACCTACAGTCAGTTGGGCAGGTTAGAAGTCCCAGTTGTTAAGTCTTTACCTGCTCAAATATTACTTTATCCTGTGAATTGTTGAACACATTTAAGTGCTTTCCAATTCGTCCATCACTACTCCCTAGACCAGTGGTCTCCAAACTGCTGCTCGAGGGCCATATCCAGTCCTTTACTTGCCTTTATCTAGCCCTTTGGACTTCCAAATTATTATGCAAATGATATTTTTCTCATTTACCTAAATAATTGATGTAAATAACAGTCGGCATAATTCTCATGTTATCAACTATTAAGAGTACAATTCAAATTTGATTGAACAAACCTCCTAATGATAACAGGATTTTTTTGAAACCTAAAACACTTACAATGCGCTGTTCCAAATTATTCCGCACAGTAAGTTTCAAAACACTTTATAGGTTGTAAAGAACTGAAAATTGTAGTTTCTTGTGTTTGCAGCATATTTACTGAAATCAAAAGCTATTTCAATCAAACTTTTAACAACATTTTAACAGGTCACGTTACATTTTAACATGGGACCCTTTATTTGATAGCAGCTTTACAAGTCTTGCATCCATTGAACTTGTGAGTTTTTGGACAGTTTCTGCTTGAATTTGTTTGCAAGATGTCAGAATAGCCTCCCAGAGCTACTGTTTGGATGTAAACTGCCTCCCACCCTCATAGATCTTTTGCTTGAGGATGCTCCAAAGGTTCTCTTTTACAAAAAGCTTTATTGAAAAATAAGCAAAGATGAACAGACAATCGTAACAAAAATTCAATGACCAACATTTACATAGTACAATAAATGAAGGGAAGCTGGTGCAAGGCATGCATCAATAAAGGCAAAATCGGAAAAGTTTACATAGGTGCCCGGAGGGAGGGGATGGGGAGGGAGGTTGGGAGAGAACGGGCAACAGACCTTTGTGGGCAATGATAATGTAAACTCCAAAGGGAAGTATTGCTATATCAACATTATAATAAACAGGAAAGGCCCGAGAAAAGGCCGCATCAAAAAACAGCACATATTCATGACCTAGAATTTAAAAAGAAATCTAGATTGCATAAATAGCCTTACGAATGCAGCGTAGAGAACAGGAGGTACAATCCGTAAATTATGTTTAAGAGCAGAGTAAACAGAAGAGTAGAAAAAGACAAATAGTAGAGAGACATGGACAACACACACAGACACACAACAAAAAAAAAAAAAAAAAAAAAAAAGGGGGGAGAGGGAGGGGCCCCGGGGGGATCACAGCAGAATCCATCCTCATATCGATAGAAGGGACTGGTCGAATCTCGAGGGCTGGGCTACGTCCAGCCAGGGACGCCATATCTGCAGAAATTTTGTATGGGTATCCAATAATATGGCCGTCAGTTTTTCATTGACCATTATGAAGTTCATCCGGTTTTTGACAGCCTCAAAGCTAAGAACAGGAGTCTTCCAAGCCCTCGCAATCGTCAACTTAGTTGCCATAAATAAATGTGATGCCAGTTGCCGTTCAGAGCGGAGAAGGCCCTCTGGTGGTTTAAATAGAAGCGCTTCATATGGATTACGCTTAATGTCTGTATGAAGAATAGTGCGGAGGAGGGCATACACCCTAATCCACAACCTGCTTACCTTAGGACAAGTCCACCAGATATGTGCCATGGTACCTAATTGCTGACATCCCCGAAAACAAACCGGGGAATAGGTAGGAATAAAACTAGCTAGACGGGCAGGCGTATAATACCATCGGTATAGAATTTTGTAGGCATTCTCAAGAATAATAACATTCCTGGAACACTTAGATAATGTTTGGGTCATGAGCTGCCAGTCTTGTTGATCCAGGGTTCCCCCTAATTCCGACTGCCAACGCTGATGGTAGGAACGAACCGGAGGGGTTCTATATGACATAATGGAAGAATAAATCAGGGAGATCAGACCTGGAGCATGAGGTCTATGTCTACACTGGCTTTCAAAAGGGGATAAACGGTAAGGTCCTGGATGCGTACGTATTAGAGTATGAATAAAGTGACGAAGTTGAAGATAACCAAAATGTTCTCGGAGGGGAATGTTATAAGAAGAACGCAAAGTGTCAAAGGTAATTATTCTGGTGGGGGATAGGAGTGAATGAATATCATAAAAACCATGTGTCTGCCACCAGACAAACTGTCTAGGGTTATCCTTACCCGGAGGGAATAATGGGTTATGCAATAGACGTAGCAGAGGCAGATGAGGAGAGATAAGGCCAGCGGAGTATTTTATAGAATCCCAAAGACGAAGCGAAAGTGTCAGCGTTGGGCTAAGATTAGATGGACGCTGAGCATTAGGGAGCCAGGGCAAGGAGGGGAGCGGTATCGGGTGAGAGTCCATCATATCTACTACAGCCCACAGGGGGAAATGGTGAGAAGCATGAATATGAGCTAAAGGGGCAATGTTAGCCGCCAAATAATAGGACTGGAGATTTGGAACAGATAACCCGCCCGCATTCCGCCGCGCAAATAAAATGTGCTTGCTAATTCTAGGTCGAGAGGAGCCCCAAATAAAGGACAAAAGTTTTCGCTGATGTATACGCAATATATGCGAAGGTACTGAAACTGGCAGAACACGAAATAGGTATAATAGTTTAGGAAGGTAGGTCATACGGATTGCATTAATTCTGCCAAACCATGATAACGGGAAATGGGACCAAGAGGACAAAAGCTCAGTCAACTCATGAAAAACAGTGGGAAAGTTAGCCTGATACAGTCCATCATATGTCGGGGTAAGCTTAATTCCTAGATATGGTAAGGCCGAAAGCCATTGGAAGGGGAACGTTTGCTTCAAAGTAGTCAGAAGTGATGGTGGGAGGGTAACTGACATAGCTCTTGATTTAGCTGGATTGACGTGTAAACCTGAGAGGGTGGCAAAAGAATCAAGAACTGCTAGTAAATTAGGCAAAGTAATCCCCGGATTCGAGATTGACAATAATATGTCATCCGCAAACAACGATAATTTATGTTGGGAGCCCGCCACATCGATTCCCTTAATATCAGGATGTACACGGATTGCTTCTGCCAACGGTTCCAGGGCTAAGATAAAAAGTAAAGGGGAAAGCGGGCAGCCCTGCCTAGTACCTCTAGCAACCGAGAACGTAGAAGACTCAAATCCGTAGTATCTAAGCTTCGCTTGAGGGGATGTATATAGTGAAGAGATCCATCGCAAGAAGGAAGGACCGAAGCCAAAACGATGGAGGACCGACAGGAGATACGGCCAGGATAAAGTGTCAAAAGCCTTGTTGATGTCCAAGGATAAGAGCATCATATCGATTTTACGAGTATGGGCCAAATGTTGCAATTGTAAAATACGTCTAATGGCATCTCCGGCCTGCCTATGGGGAACAAATCCCACCTGATCCTTTTTAATCAGACGAGAAAGGAAGGAATTCAATCGAGTAGCCAAAATCTTAGTAAGAATCTTCATATCGATATTGGTAAGAGAGATAGGCCTATAATTAGCCCAGGAAGAATGATCTCGGTCCGGTTTAGGGATCATAACTACATTAGCAGTTAAAGAGTCCGGGGAAAAATTTGAACCTCCCTTCACCGCATTAAACATAGCGGCAAGGTGGGGAGCGAGCACATCAGCCAATTTCTTATAATATAGTGCCGTGTATCCATCAGGACCTGGGCGTTTGCCTGTTTTCAGTTCCGCTATACATTGCAAAACTTCAGATACTTGGATATTGCGATCCATCAGATCCTTATGGGCCGGTGTTAAAGTAGGTAATGACAAACTAGATAAGAAGTCAGAAATAGACTGAGGGTCAGCCCGGGTGGGATCAGAGTAAAGTTTAGCTAGTCTGTGCCGGAACTCCTCTAAAACCGTTACTGGGTTGCTCGTAAGGGTATTGTGACGAGTACGTAAAGATATCGGTTTAGGGTGTTGCGCAAAAGAACGCAATCTACGGGCCAACATAGAGTCTGGTTTGTTAGCTTTGCAATACCACTTCTGGCGAGTCCAACGTAAGGAGCGCTCAGCCTCATCTGTTAAACACAGATCCAACTCCAAAGGTTCTCAATAGGATTGAGGTCAGGGGAGGATGGAGGCCACACCATGTCTTTCTCTCCTTTTATCCCCATAGCAGCCATTGATGCAGAGGTATTCTTTGCAGCATGAGATGGTGCATTGTCATGCATGAAGATGATTTTATTACGGAAAGCATAGTTCTTCCTTCTGTACCAGGGAAGAAAGTGGTCAGTCATAAACTCCACATACTTTGCAGAGGTCATTTTTACACCTTCGGGGACCCTAAAGGCGCCGACTAGCTCTGTTCCCATGATTCCGGCCCAAAACATGACTCCACCACCGCCTTGCTGACGTCGCAGCCTTGTTGGAACAGGGTGGCCGTCCACCAACCATCCACTACTCCATCCATTTGGACCATCCAGGGTTGCACGACACTCATCAGTGAACAGGACTGTTTGAAAATTAGTCTTCATGCATTTTTCTGCCCAATGCAGCTGTTTCTGCTTGTGAGCATTGGTTAGTGGTGGCCGAATAGAAGGTTTATGCACAGTTGCAAGACTCTGGAGGACTCTACACCTTGTTGTCCGTGGGACTCCAGAGGCACAAGCAGCTTCAAATATCTGTTTGCTGCTATGTAATGGTATTTTAGCAGCTGCTCTCTTGATCCGATGCATGGATCTGGCAGAAATCTTCCTCAATGTGCCTTTATCTGCACGAACCCGTCTGTGCTCTGAATCAGCCACAAATCTCTTAATAGTGCGATGATCACGCTTAAGTTTTCGTGAAATATCGAATGTTTTGATACCTTGTCCAAGGCATTGAACTATTTCACTCTTTTTGGCAGCAGAGAGATCCTTTTTCTTCCCCATATTGCTTGAAAACGGTGCTCTGCTTAATAATGTGGAACGCCCTCCTTCAGTAGTGTTTCCTTAAATTGGGCTCACCTGCTAATCTAATTATCACAGGTGTCCGAGATTGTGTTCAGTGATCAAAAGAGCCCTGACACACAATGCCATCCATGAGTTAAACTGAAAAACAAAATATTTAATCTTTGTGACACTTAAATAGAATTTGCATAATAATTTGGAACAGGGTGTATTCCTCCCTCTGACCAACAATGAGGTATTATTCCTCCCATCAGTGATGGACTATTCCTTTCACTGACACCAGCTATGTTTTTTGTGTTAAGTGTTAAGCTAAGTGTTTTTTTTTTTTTGTTTTTTTTTTTTAGATTCCTGGAAGTTTGCAGGAATGGTCAGTGATAAGCTGGTGGTTACTCGGCAGGGAAGAGACCCAGACAGACACAGGTGGATATACCGTATTTTTTGCTCCATAAGATGCACCTAGGTTTTAGAGGAGGAAAACAAGAAAAAAAATATTTTGACCCAATGGACTGCAGATATAATACAGGAGATGACCAGAGACTGCGGACATACTACAGGAGATGACCAGAGACTGCGGACATAGTACAGGAGATGACCAGAGACTGCGGACAAACTACAGGAGATGACCGGAGACTGCAGACACAGTACAGGAGATGACCAGAGACTGCAGACACAGTACAGGAGATGACCAGAGACTGCGGACACAGTACAGGAGATGACCAGAGACTGCAGACACAGTACAGGAGATGACCAGAGACTGCGAACACAGTAGAGGGGATGAGCAGAGACTGCGGTCACAGTACAGGGGATGAGCAGAGACTGCGGTCACAGTACAGGGGATGAGCAGAGACTGCGGTCACAGTACAGGGGATGAGCAGAGACTGCGGTCACAGTACAGGGGATGAGCAGAGACTGCGGACAAACTACAGGAGATGACCGGAGACTGCAGACACAGTACAGGAGATGACCAGAGACTGCAGACACAGTACAGGAGATGACCAGAGACTGCAGACACAGTACAGGAGATGACCAGAGACTGCAGACACAGTACAGGAGATGACCAGAGACTGCGAACACAGTAGAGGGGATGAGCAGAGACTGCGGTCACAGTACAGGGGATGAGCAGAGACTGCGGTCACAGTACAGGGGATGAGCAGAGACTGCGGTCACAGTACAGGGGATGAGCAGAGACTGCGGTCACAGTACAGGGGATGAGCAGAGACTGCGGTCACAGTACAGGGGATGAGCAGAGACTGCGGTCACAGTACAGGGGATGAGCAGAGACTGCGGTCACAGTACAGGGGATGAGCAGAGACTGCGGTCACAGTACAGGGGATGAGCAGAGACTGCGGTCACAGTACAGGGGATGAGCAGAGACTGCGGTCACAGTACAGGGGATGAGCAGAGACTGCGGTCACAGTACAGGGGATGAGCAGAGACTGCGGTCACAGTACAGGGGATGAGCAGAGACTGCGGTCACAGTACAGGGGATGAGCAGAGACTGCGGTCACAGTACAGGGGATGAGCAGAGACTGCGGTCACAGTACAGGGGATGAGCAGAGACTGCTGACACAGTACAGGGGATGAGCAGAGACTGCGGACACAGTACAGGGGATGAGCAGAGACTGGTGACACAGTACAGGGGATGAGCAGAGACTGCGGACCTTTGGGGAGGGAGGGGTAGCAGGTACCCACTCCCACTTGCACTGAGTTGTCCTCCCTCCCCGTCTTCTGGGACACTGACAGGTCCCAGAAGACTGCTGGACCACTCACAGAGAGCAACACTTCTCATGCATGCGCAGTGGGCACCCGGCTGTCACAGCCTGGTGCCCACACTAAAGATGCCGGTGCTGGGAGAGAAGACTGTAGAGCTCTGGACCGAGGAACAGGTAAGGGCTCTGCTGCAGAGAAGAGCCGAGTGGCCGGCCAGGTATTCTGACACGGCGGCAGCAGGAATACCAGACCGGCTGCTCCATATTCGCTCCATAAGATGCACAGACATTTTTCTCCATTTTTTTTTTTTGGGGGGGTAATGCATCTTATGGAGCAAAAAATACGGTATATCAAATGTCTTTTTCCAGCCAATTGCTTTTCCGGGGGGTTTCACATTGTTTCTAATATATGGGTAAATTTAAGAGCTGTTTTGAAAGATGGATGGGTCCCTATTCAACTGTGCATTTCCTAGCCCCGTGGAAGACCACGCTTTTAGGATGGTCTAATATTTAATAAAATACAGCCTGTGAATTGCCCAGGGAGCAGCATTAACATTGTGGCTTGTAGTACATCCATAATTTTATACTAATAAGCTGTGTATTGGGTCTGTGCACAGGATGGGTCTCTCCATGGTGTTTGGGTGACAGGTTCTCTTTGATAAAATTCAACCTTCATTCTTCCTTGCAAAGTAAACGCATGAAGGTTAAATTAATCTGCACATTCAGGATAAAGCGACAGGTTCACCATAATGCCAACCTCCACAAATGCAAATACTTTCCTGGTTTTTGCTCCTCAGCCAATCTGTTCAGTTGGAAATGAAAGTAAAGCCCCGAAGGAGTGGTGTTTGTGAAGTCATGCTGGTGCTTGTTGAAGGGGGGGAATTGTTGGGAAAGGGTGAGGGATTACAGGAAACATTGATTTTCTCTTTTTTTAATCAACATACAGGATAAATTTAAAGTGATGTAAGGTTGTACTTTTTTTTAAGGCAAACCGCTCCAATCCTCTTCTTTTTTGTGTCATGTCCTCCTGCAGTCAATTCAATTTGTTCATTCTTCTTCTCTTTTCCAACAGATGGAGCGCAAGACTCCATGTCACTACCTGGGAACCATGAATGCTGTGCCCAGTGGGATGAAGCTCCATGACCTCAGAATCCCCATCCTCCTTCCCTCCTGATCACTGCAGTAAAAGTCGCCAACAGACTCATTCCATCCATCCATCCATCCATCCTGCATTGCTGCTCTGTGCACCTTCATGTACGTAGTCATGATTTCTGTGTGCAGTGTTTAATTTTATTAAATTTAGACCTTTCCCACTGGCTGCTGTAGTTTTTCTTCTAGTTTGTGGTGAACAAACAAAATGCTATTCGTGTTAGCTACAATAGACTTGCTCAGTATCTAAACCAGCGGTCACTAAATGGCGGACCACAGTCCGAGAACGGCCCCAAAATGCTCCCTTCTGGACCGCCAGCCTGCAATGACAGATCTGCCGCTGAGCAGGGCGGTCCTCACAGCAACATGACATCACGTGTGTGCGCCCCGCCCCTTGCAGCTCACTGTCTCTCCGGCTCCCTCTCCCTGCCTGTACACAAGCATTCTTCAGCAAGGATCCTGACACAGCTCCTGTCTGCCCTTAAGGTAGGGTGTAGTCTTACAGGGGCACTCTGATGGGCACATTTAATGTTAGAGTCATGCTGATGGGCACATTTAATGTTAAGGTGCACTGTGATGGACACAACATAGAATGTGCCCATCAGAGTGCCCCTTACTATAAATGTGCCCATCAGAGTGTCCCTTAATATAAATGTACCCATCAGAGTGCCCCTTACTATAAATGTGCCCATCAGAGTGCCCCTTACTATAAATGTGCCCATCAGAGTGCCCCTTACTATAAATGTGCCCATCAGAGTGCCCCTTACTATAAATGTGCCCATCAGAGTGCCCCTTATTTTATGTTAAGGGTGCACTCTGACGGCCCCATGTTATGTTAAGGGGGCACTCTGATGGCCCCATGTTATGTTAAGGGGGCACTTTGACGGGCCCATGTTATGTTAAGGGGGCACTCTGACGGGCACATACTGTGGAAAGGGGCACTCTGATGGGGAATATGATTTAAAGGGGTACTCTGAGTGAAAGGGGGCACTCTGACGGGAATACCTGATGTAAGGTGGCACTCTGATGGGCACACCTAATGTGATGGGAATACATGATGTAAAGTTGCACTCTGATGGCGACACTTAGTGTAAGGGGGTGCACTGATGGGCACACTCTATTTGGACCTCGGCCAGAAGAAAATTTTAGTGACCGGACTTCTTGAATTTTAATTCAATACCCCTGATCTAAAAAACTGTTATTGATCATCCTAAATTGGTGTAGTGACTCCTCCTGGCTAGAAAAGGAAAAACCTCCAGCACAGAGGTGGGCTGATATTACCCCAGGGTGGATCCATGGCCGCAGTGGAGAGTTACAGTGATGAAGGGCACCTAGCACTTTAGTATTTTATAGTATTCTGCTCTGGCTCATAAGAGAGAGAGGATTAGGGATTGAGATACCTCCAGCAACATGGGTTCAAAACGTCATCACACTCTCTGAGGGCAGACTCCAATCTTCCTCCAACAGGACTTCTTTTCCTGGCTCTCCAGCTTGGGTACTGTATGCTCCTTGACCTGGCAAGGCAGCTTGAGGATTTTCCTTGTGGTTTACCAAGACTGACATAAATATCTATAATCTAGTATTGCTGCAGCTCCCTTGTTTATTGCCCTAAGCGTCAGTGATTCCTAGTAGCAGCAGCCAGGAACACCAACACTGAGTTTAGGGGAGAGCCAAGTAAAAGACTATTGATCAACCTGGCAGAACTAAATTTACTAGTCACCTCTGTTTATGGCAGGGTGGCTACACTGGGCAAGTTGAAATGAGCAGATCGGTTATCAGGAAAAAACACATAAATACATTTTAAAAAAAAAGGTGAAATTATACTTTAACTCTGTTTTGCAGATAAAAAAATGTGCATTTATTATTTATTTTTTTACTTGGAGCCTAGAAAGCATTGCACCCACAATTAGCAGATACAGGTGCCATGCAGGACTCCTGTAGACCTGTCCGTGTATCTGTGTGCTCCTACCTCATACAGGCAAGATGATACACACTGACAGACAGGAAGAGACAAAGAACTACCACAGTGTTCAACAGCTCCGTGGTAGTTCATTGAGAACTACAAGCCAACAGCCGCAAAGGCTATCCTGACTTGTAGTTTTCCATTCACTGAAATCTGTAAATGAATGATGCGACCGAGCAGGAGGAGCCCCACATGGTTGCATTTAAAAAAAAAAAAAAAAAATAGTAACCGCTATCAGGGGAAAGATCTGCTCGCTGTGACTAGATGCAGCAGAGCGGGCCCCGGGAACATGTTGCATGTTCCCAAAGATTAACTTATCCTTTAACTTTGAGTTAAACCTGCATGCCAGAGATGGAGGCAGCTGATGTGATGTGCAACTCGCCATCCTTACTGGAGCTGTTGTATTCTCAGCCTTACTTTTGGCATTTTTATGTGGCTGACCAGTAAAGAGGGGGGGGGGGTAGGATGAAACCCAAGCTTTCCCATGCAATTATTTTGCAGGTAAAACAAATGTGCATTCATTCATTTATTTATTTGTTTTGGTGCATGTAAAACATTGCACCCCGTGATCAGCAGATCGCTGGTGCAATGACAGGCTCCTGCAGGTTGTCATTGTATCTGTCTGCTCGTTCCTCATATGGACAGGCAGTTACATGATGACAGGAAGACTCAATGAACTGCCTAGAGCACTCACTAGCACCCTGGTAGTTCAAGAACTGCAAGCCGTCAGACGCAAAGACTGTTGATACTTGTAGTTCATTAATTTACATTCTGACCACACGGCTGCATTCTTTTCAAATTGTGACAGCTAGCGCTGAGAGAAGATCCCTGGCCCGCTGTCACAGGTGGGGGGGGGGGGGGATTGGTGACCCTAAAGTGTGTGGAACTTGTAACAAACCTTTAAGTTGCATGAAACCTTTCCTGCCAATATGTCTGGACCTGATTGGCATATTGCCTCTTTATTGTATGCTCTGTATAAGAAGTGCCAATATACTGGATGTGCTATACTCAGATTTGGGCAAGAAGAGGAGATTACTGTATAAATCTGCTTTATGGGTCAGTCCACCTAAAATGGATATTTTAATTATGGGTGGTGATTAGTAAATGGAGACCCCTCATATCTTAGGAATTCACAGTCTTCTCCATAAAATTCTTGGCTATGATAATGCACTAAAAGTGCCTCACAGTTTCTACCACTGTGCCGTGTGTTGCTGTTGGGCTTTGCTGACTGGACCCCCACCCATATCTTTGGGTTCCTTAAAGTGATATTAAAGGCAGATTAAGAAAAATAAATGTGTCATACTTACCTGCTCTGTGCATTGGTTTTGCACACAACATAAATATTAAATATTGGATGAAGCGCTCTGCTATAATAGTACTATACACAAAACCAAAATATTGTACAAATATATATAAAACAAAAAAAGAAAGTGACTAGTGCTTAATAAATATTATATGTGTAAACACAATAAAAATATATAATTCATATAAAACCAGTCTGCCCCCAAGTGGCTAAAAACTGGTTAAACATGTGCACACACGACTTAAATAAGGGTGACCAAGTGCTTACTTACATATATAATGTCTTAATAAATATAATAAAAAATCACAGTGAATAATCTCAAAAAGTGCCAAGTGTTAAAATGCAATCAATATACATCTAATATCATCATGTGCAAAATCATGCTATCATTCTTCTGTGAAAATTAAGATATAAATAGGTGCTTCTTCATCAAAATTGTGCTCAGACCAAGGTGTCACTCCAGTGCATCAATCCTAAATATCCAGAGTGCCTCCTCACCTCCAACATTCGACCCCTAGAGGTCACAGATCATTTATTTAAATGATGTTCCAGACCGACACCAGGATATATCTTGTCCCCACGACTCAAAATCTTATTATATAAGATGACTCAGCCATATATCCATGGACCATGGAAGATTAAGCAAAAAGAGAGATCTCCATTGCGCAATATGTAACGATTATTAAATATAAAGACCAGACGAATAACTCACATGCTCCTAGTAGTTAACAAGCGGTTCCCCCATATCCTATGGGAGTAATAGGAAATCACGTTTGGCAAAAACCGGAGGTGCGTCACCGGAAACACGTCACCGAGCTCCACCCGGAAATGACGGAATATGAGGGCACTCGAGCAGGCTCACTCCTGAGCTGCTGCTGTGTGTGACCATTTACACACACACAGCATGGCTTGGCTCCATTCCTGGAATGAGGGGGGGCTCAGGGAAGTGGGGGCTGCTGTACACAAGTCTGTTTTTAACTTCATGTATTCAAGATAAAAAACGTTGAGCCTTTACAACCACTTTAACCACTTGCCCTCCAGAGGATCCCCCCACTCCTGACCAGGCCCTGTTTTGCGATATGGCGCTGTGTTAATTTAACTGACAATTGTGCAGTCATGCAACGCTGCACCCAAATGAAATTTGTCCTTTTCCCACAAATAGAGCTTTCTTTATGTGGTATTTGATCGCTTGTGCGTTTTTTATTTTTTGAAAAAAAAACAATATTTTTAACGTTTTGCTTTTAAACATGTCTCCTCTTCTTCCTTCTCCTTTTCTTCTTCCTGCTTTTTCTTCTTTTTCTTTTCTTCCTCTTTCTTCTTCTTTTTCTTTTCCTCCTTCTTTTTTTCCTCTTTCTTCTTCTTTTTCTTTTTTTCCTCTTTCTTCCTCTTCTTCTTTTTCTTTTCTTCTTTTCTTCCTCTTTCTTCTTTTTCTTTTCCTCCTTTTTTTCCTCTTTCTTCTTCTTTTTCTTTTTTTTTTCTTTCTTCTTTTCCTCTTCTTTCGTCTTTTCCTCTTCTTTCTTCTTTTCCTCTTCTTTCGTCTTTTCCTCTTCTTTCGTCTTTTCCTCTTCTTTCGTCTTTTCTTTTTTCTTTTCCTCTTCTTTCTTCTTTTCCTCTTTGCTTCTTTCTTCTTTTCCTCTGCTTTCTTCTTTTCTTTCTTCTTTTCATCTTCTACTTTTCTTTCTTCTTTTCCTCTTCTTTTCCTCTTCTTTTTTTTCTTCTTTTCCTCTTCTTTTTTTTCTTCTTTTCCTCTTCTTTTTTTTCTTCTTTTCCTCTTCTTTTTTTTCTTCTTTTCCTCTTCTTTTTTTTCTTCTTTTCCTCTTCTTTTTTTTCTTCTTTTCCTCTTCTTTTTTTTCTTCTTTTCCTCTTCTTTTTTTTCTTCTTTTCCTCTTCTTTTCTGTCTTCTTTTCCTCTTCTTTTCTGTCTTCTTTTCCTCTTCTTTTCTGTCTTCTTTTCCTCTTCTTTTCTGTCTTCTTTTTTGTCTTCTTTTCCTCTTCTTTTCTTTCTTCTTTTCCTCCTTCTTTTCCTCCTTCTTTTCCTCTTCTTTCTTCTTTTCTTTCTTCTTTTCCTCTTCTTTTCTGTCTTCTTTTACTCCTTATTTTCCTCTTCTTTCTTCTTCTTTTCCTCTTCTTTTTTGTCTTCTTTTCCTCTTCTTTCTTCTTTTCCTCTTCTTTTCTTCTTATTTTCCTCTTCTTTCTTCTTTTCCTCTTCTTTTCTTTCTTCTTTTCTTCTGCTTTCTTCTTTTCCGTTGCTTTCTTCTTTCCTTTCTTCTATTCCTTCTCTTTCTTCTTTTCCTCTTCTTTTCTTCTTTCTTTTCTTCTTCTTTTTCTCTCTTCTTTTCCTCTTCTTTTCTTTCTTCTTTTCCTCCTTCTTTTCCTCCTTCTTTTCCTCTTCTTTCTTCTTTTCTTTCTTCTTTTCCTCTTCTTTTCTGTCTTCTTTTACTCCTTATTTTCCTCTTCTTTTCCTCTTCTTTCTTCTTCTTTTCCTCTTCTTTTTTGTCTTCTTTTCCTCTTCTTTCTTCTTTTCCTCTTCTTTTCTTCTTATTTTCCTCTTCTTTCTTCTTTTCCTCTTCTTTTCTTTCTTCTTTTCTTCTGCTTTCTTCTTTTCCGTTGCTTTCTTCTTTCCTTTCTTCTATTCCTTCTCTTTCTTCTTTTCCTCTTCTTTTCTTCTTTCTTTTCTTCTTCTTTTTCTCTTCTTTTCTTTCTTCTTTTCCTTTTCTTTTCTTCTTTTCCTCTACTTTTCTTTCTTCTTTTTCTCTTCTTTTCTTTCTTCTTTTCCTTTTCTTTTCCTCTTCTTTTCTTTCTTCTTTTCCTCTTCTTTTCTTTCTTCTTTTCCTTTTCTTTTCTTCTTTTCCTCTTCTTTTCTTTCTTCTTTTCCTCTTCTTTTCTTTCTTCTTTTCATCTTCTTTTCCAATTATTTTTCTCTTCTTTCTTCTTTTCTTTTTTCTTTCTTCTATTCCTTCTCATTCTTCTTTTCCTCTTTTCTTCTTCTTCTTTTCCTCTTCTTTCTTCTTTTCCTCTTCTTTTCTCCTTCTTTTCCTCCTTTTCTTTCTTCTTTTCATCTTCTTTCTTCTTCTTTTCATCTTCTTTCTTCTTTTCTTTCTTCTTTATCTCCTTCTATTCCTTCTCTTTCTTCTTTTCCCCTTCTTCTTTTCCTCTTCATTTCATTCTTCTTTTCCTCTTCTTTTCTTTCTTCTTTTGCTCTTCTTTTCTTTCTTCCTTCTTCTTTTCCTTCTCTCTTCTTCTTTTCCTCTTCTTTTCTTCTTCTTTTCCTCTTCTTTCTTCTTTTATTTCTTCTTTCTTCTTTTCTTTCTCTTTCTTCTTTTCTTTCTCTTTCTTCTTTTCTTTCTTCTATTCCTTCTCTTTCTTCTTTTCCTCTTCTTTTCTTGCTTCTTTTCCTTTTCTTTTCTTTCTTCTTTTCCTTCTTTTTTCCTCTTCTTTCTTCTTTTCTTTCTTCCTTCTTCTTTTCCTTCTCTTTCTTCTTTTCCTCTTCTTTTCTTGCTTCTTTTCCTCTTCTTTTCTTCTTCTTTTCCTCTTCTTTCTTCTTTTATTTCTTCTTTCTTCTTTTCTTTCTCTTTCTTCTTTTCTTTCTTCTTTTCTTTCTCTTTCTTCTTTTCTTTCTCTTTCTTCTTTTCTTTCTCTTTCTTCTTTTCTTTCTCTTTCTTCTTTTCTTTCTCTTTCTTCTTTTCTTTCTCTTTCTTCTTTTCTTTCTCTTTCTTCTTTTCTTTCTTCTATTCCTTCTCTTTCTTCTTTTCCTCTTCTTCTTTTCTTTCTTCTTTTCCTTTTCTTTTCTTCTTTTCCTCTTCTTTTCTTTCTTCTTTTCCTTTTCTTTTCTTCTTTTCCTCTTCTTTTCTTTCTTCTTTTTCTCTTCTTTTCTTTCTTCTTTTCCTTTTCTTTTCTTCTTTTCCTCTTCTTTTCTTTCTTCTTTTTCTCTTCTTTTCTTTCTTCTTTTCCTCTTCTTTTCTTTCTTCTTTTCTTCTTCTTTTATTTCTTCTTTTCATCTTCTTTTCCAATTATTTTTCTCTTCTTTCTTCTTTTTCTTCTTTTCCTTCTCTATTCCTTCTCTTTCTTCTTTTCCTCTTCTTTTCCTATTGTTTTCTTTATTTTCCTTTTCTTTCTTCTTTTCTTTTTTCTTTCTTCTATTCCTTCTCATTCTTCTTTTCCTCTTTTCTTCTTCTTCTTTTCCTCTTCTTTCTTCTTTTCCTCTTCTTTTCTCCTTCTTTTCCTCCTTTTCTTTCTTCTTTTGCTCTTCTTTCTTCTTTTCTTTCTTCCTTCTTCTTTTCCTTCTCTCTTCTTCTTTTCCTCTTCTTTTCTTCTTCTTTTCCTCTTCTTTCTTCTTTTATTTCTTCTTTCTTCTTTTCTTTCTCTTTCTTCTTTTCTTTCTCTTTCTTCTTTTCTTTCTCTTTCTTCTTTTCTTTCTTCTATTCCTTCTCTTTCTTCTTTTCCTCTTCTTTTCTTGCTTCTTTTCCTTTTCTTTTCTTTCTTCTTTTCCTTCTTTTTTCCTCTTCTTTCTTCTTTTCTTTCTTCCTTCTTCTTTTCCTTCTCTTTCTTCTTTTCCTCTTCTTTTCTTGCTTCTTTTCCTCTTCTTTTCTTCTTCTTTTCCTCTTCTTTCTTCTTTTATTTCTTCTTTCTCTTTCTTCTTTTCTTTCTCTTTCTTCTTTTCTTTCTTCTATTCCTTCTCTTTCTTCTTTTCCTCTTCTTCTTTTCTTGCTTCTTTTCCTTTTCTTTTCTTTCTTCTTTTCCTTCTTTTTTCCTCTTCTTTCTTCTTTTCTTTTTTCTTTCTTCTTTTCCTTCTCTTTCTTCTTTTCTTGCTTCTTTTCCTCTTCTTTTCTTCTTCTTTTCCTCTTCTTTCTTCTTTTATTCTTTCTTCTTTTCTTTCTCTTTCTTCTTTTCTTTCTTCTTTTCTTTCTCTTTCTTCTTTTCTTTCTTCTGTTCCTTCTCTTTCTTCTTTTCCTCTTCTTTTCCTTTTCTTTCTTCTTTTCCTTTTCTTTTCCTCTTCTTTTCTTTCTTCTTTTCCTCTTTTTTTTATTCTTCTTTTCCTCTTCATTTCTTTCTTCTATTCCTTCTCTTTCTTCTTTTCCCTTTCTTCTTTTCCCTTTCTTCTTTTCTTCTTTCTTTTTTTCTTCTTTTCCTTTTCTTTTCTTGCTTCTTTTCCTCTTCTTTTCTTCTTCTTTTCCTCTTCTTTTCTTCTTCTTTTCCTCTTCTTTTCTTCTTCTTTTCCTCTTCTTTTCTTCTTCTTTTCCTCTTCTTTTCCTCTTCTTTCTCCTTCTTTTCCTCTTCTTTCTCCTTCTTTTCCTCTTCTTTCTCCTTCTTTTCCTCTTCTTTCTCCTTCTTTTCCTCTTCTTTCTCCTTCTTTTCCTCTTCTTTTCCTCTTCTTTCTTCTTCTTTTCCTCTTCTTTCTTCTTTTCCTCTTTCTTTTCTTTCTTCTTTTCCTCTTCTTTCTTCTTCTTTTCCTCTTCTTTCTTCTTTTCCTCCTTCTATTCCTTCTCTTTCTTCTTTTCCCCTTCTTCTTTTCCTCTTCGTTTCTTTCTTCTTTTCCTCTTCTTTCTTCTTTTCTTGTTCTTTCTTCTTTTCTTTCTTTCTTCTTTCTTCTTTTCTTTCTCTTATTTTCTTTCTTCTATTCCTTCTCTTTCTTCTTTTCCTCTTCTTTTCTTTCTTCTTTTCCTCTTCTTTCTTCTTTTCTTTCTTCTTTTCCTCTTTCTATTCCTTCTCTTTCTTCTTTTCCCCTTCTTCTTTTCCTCTTCGTTTCTTTCTTCTTTTCCTCTTCGTTTCTTTCTTCTTTTCCTCTTCGTTTCTTTCTTCTTTTCCTCTTCGTTTCTTTCTTCTTTTCCTCTTCTTTCTTCCTTATTCTTTTCCTCTTCTCTTCTTGCTTCTTTTCCTCTTCTTTTCTTCTTCTTTTCCTCTTCTTTCTTCTTTCTTCTTTTCTTTCTTCTTTCTTCTTTTCTTTCTCTTTCTTCTTTCTCTTTCTTCTATTCCTTCTCTTTCTTCTTTTCCTTTTCTTTCTTCTTTTCCTCTTTTCTTGCTTCTTTTCCTCTTCTTTTCCTCTTCTTTCTTCTTTTCTTGCTTCTTTTCCTCTTCTTTTCTTCTTCTTTTCCTCTTCTTTTCTTTCTTCTTTCTTCTTTCTCTTTCTCTTTCTTCTTTTCTTTCTCTTTCTTCTTTTCTTTCTCTTTCTTCTTTTCTTTCTTCTATTCCTTCTCTTTCTTCTTTTCCTTTTCTTTTCTTTCTTCTTTTCCTCTTCTTTTCTTTCTTCTTTTCCTCTTCTTTTCTTTCTTCTTTCTTCTTTCTCTTTCTCTTTCTTCTTTTCTTTCTCTTTCTTCTTTTCTTTCTCTTTCTTCTTTTCTTTCTTCTATTCCTTCTCTTTCTTCTTTTCCTTTTCTTTTCTTTCTTCTTTTCCTCTTCTTTTCTTTCTTTTCCTTTTCTTTCTTTTTTCCTCTTCTTTCTTCTTTTGTTTCCCTTCTTTTTTTTCTTTTCTTTCTTCTATTCCTTCTCTTTATTCTTTTCCTCTTCTTTTTTTCTTTTCCTCTTCTTCTTTTCCTCTTCTCTTCTTCTTTCTTTTCTTCTTTTCCTCTTCTTTTCTTGCTGCTTTTCCTCTTCTTTTCTTGCTTCTTTTCCTCTTCTTTTCTTGCTTCTTTTCCTCTTCTTTCTTCTTTTCCTCCTTCTTTTCCTCTTCTTTCTTCTTTTCCCTTCTTCTATTCCTTCTCTTTCTTCTTTTCCCTTCTTCTTTTCCTCTTCTTTTTTATTTCTTTTCCTCTTCTTTTCTTTCTTCTTTTCCTCTTCTTTTCTTTCTTCTTTTCCTTCTTCTATTCCTTCTCTTTCTTCTTTTCCCCTTCTTCTTTTCCTCTTCTTTTCTTCTTTCTTTTCTTCTTCTTTTCTTTCTTCTTTTCCTCTTCTTTTCTTTCTTCTTTTCTTTCTTCTTTTCCTCTTCTTTTCTGTCTTCTTTTTCTCTTCTTTTCTTTCTTCTTTTCTTTCTTCTTTTTCTCTTCTTTTCTTTATTCTTTTTCTCTTCTTTTCTTTCTTCTTTTTCTCTTCTTTTCTTTCTTCTTTTCCTTTTCTTTTCTTCTTTTCCTCTTCTTTTCTTTCTTCTTTTCTTTCTTCTTTTCATCTTCTTTTCCAATTATTTTCCTCTTCTTTTCTTCTTTTCTTTCTTCTTTTCCTCTTCTTTTCTTTCTTCTTTCTTCTTTTTCTCTTCTTTTCTTTCTTCTTTTCCTTTTCTTTTCTTCTTTTCCTCTTCTTTTCTTTCTTCTTTTCATCTTTTCCAATTATTTTCTCTTCTTTCTTCTTTTTCTTCTCTTTCTTCTTTTCCTTCTTCTATTCCTTCTCTTTCTTCTTTTCTTCTTTTTTTTTCCTCTTTTCCTCTTCTTTCTTCTTTTCCTCTTCTTTCTTCTTTTCCTCTTCTTTCTTCTTTTCCTCTTCTTTCTTCTTTTCTTTCTCTTTCTTCTTTCTCTTTCTTCTATTCCTTCTCTTTCTTCTTTTCCTTTTCTTTCTTCTTTTCCTCTCTTCTTGCTTCTTTTCCTCTTCTCTTCTTGCTTCTTTTCCTCTTCTTTTCTTCTTCTTTTCCTCTTCTTTCTTCTTTTCTTTCTTCTTTTCTTTCTCTTTCTTCTTTCTCTTTCTTCTATTCCTTCTCTTTCTTCTTTTCCTTTTCTTTCTTCTTTTCCTCTTTTCTTGCTTCTTTTCCTCTTCTTTTCCTCTTCTTTCTTCTTTTCTTGCTTCTTTTCCTCTTCTTTTCTTCTTCTTTTCCTCTTCTTTCTTCTTTTCTTTCTTCTTTCTTCTTTCTCTTTCTTCTTTTCTTTCTTCTATTCCTTCTCTTTCTTCTTTTCCTTTTCTTTTCTTCTTCTTTTCCTCTTCTTTTCTTGCTTCTTTTCCTTTTCTTTCTTTTTTCCTCTTCTTTCTTCTTTTGTTTCCCTTCTTTTTTTTCTTTTCTTTCTTCTATTCCTTCTCTTTATTCTTTTCCTCTTCTTTTTTTCTTTTCCTCTTCTTCTTTTCCTCTTCTCTTCTTCTTTCTTTTCTTCTTTTCCTCTTCTTTTCTTGCTGCTTTTCCTCTTCTTTTCTTGCTGCTTTTCCTCTTCTTTTCTTGCTGCTTTTCCTCTTCTTTCTTCTTTTCCTCCTTCTTTTCCTCTTCTTTCTTCTTTTCCTTCTTCTATTCCTTCTCTTTCTTCTTTTCCTCTTCTTTTTTATTTCTTTTCCTCTTCTTTTCTTTCTTCTTTTCCTCTTCTTTTCTTTCTTCTTTTCCTTCTTCTATTCCTTCTCTTTCTTCTTTTCCCCTTCTTCTTTTCCTCTTTCTTTTCTTCTTCTTTTCTTCTTCTTTTCTTTCTTCTTTTCCTCTTCTTTTCTTTCTTCTTTTCCTCTTCTTTTCTTTCTTCTTTTTCTCTTCTTTTCTTTCTTCTTTTCCTTTTCTTTTCTTCTTTTCCTCTTCTTTTCTTTCTTCTTTTCATTTTTTCCAATTATTTTCTCTTCTTTCTTCTTTTTCTTCTCTTTCTTCTTTTCCTTCTTCTATTCCTTCTCTTTCTTCTTTTCTTCTTTTTTTTTCCTCTTTCCTCTTCTTTTTTTCTTCTTTTCCTCTTCTTTTCTTTCTTCTTTTCCTCTTCTTTTCTTTCTTCTTTTCCTCTTCTTTTCTTTCTTCTTTTCCTCTTCTTTTCTTTCTTCTTTTCCTCTTCTTTTCTTTCTTCTTTTCCTCTTCTTTTCTTTCTTCTTTTCTTTTCCTTTCTTCTTTTCTTTTTTCTTTCTTCTATTCCTTCTCTTTCTTCTTTTCTTTCTTTTCCTCTTCTTTTCTTTCTTCTTTTCTTCTTCTTTCTTCTTTTCCTCTTCTTTTCCTCTTCTTTCTTCTTTTCCTCTTCTTTTCTTTCTTTTTTTCCTCTTATTTCTTCTTTTCCTCTTCTTTTCTTTCTTTTTTTCCCTCTTCTTTTCTTTCTTCTTTTCATCTTCTTTTCTTTCTTCTTTTCTTTCTTCTTTTCATCTTCTTTTCTTTCTTCTTTTCTTTCTTCTTTTCCTCTTCTTTTCTTTCTTCTTTTCCTCTTCTTTTCTTTCTTCTTTTCCTTCTTCTATTCCTTCTCTTTCTTCTTTTCCTCTTCTTTTCTTTCTTCTTTTCCTCTTCTTTTCTTTCTTCTTTTCCTTTTCTTTCTTCTTTTTCTTCTTTTCTTTTTTCTTTTCCTCTTCTTTTCTTTCTTCTTTTCCTTTTCTTTCTTCTTTTTCTTCTTTTCTTTTTTCTTCTTTTCTTTTTTCTTCTTTTCCTTCTCTTTCTTCTTTTCTTTCTTCTATTCCTTCTCTTTCTTCTTTTCTTTCTTCTATTCCTTCTCTTTCTTCTTTTCCCCTTCTTCTTTTCCTCTTTTCTTCTTTTTTTCTTCTTTTCCTCTTCTTTTCTCTCTTGTTTTCCTCTTCTTTTTTTCTTCTTTTCTGTCTTCTTTCTTTCTTCTTTTCCTCTTCTTTTCTTTCTTCTTTTTCTCTTCTTTTCTTTCTTCTTTTCCTTTTCTTTTCTTCTTTTCCTCTTCTTTTCTTTCTTCTTTTCATCTTTTCCAATTATTTTCTCTTCTTTCTTCTTTTTCTTCTCTTTCTTCTTTTCCTTCTTCTATTCCTTCTCTTTCTTCTTTTCTTCTTTTTTTTTCCTCTTTTCCTCTTCTTTTTTTCTTCTTTTCCTCTTCTTTTCTTTCTTCTTTTCCTCTTCTTTTCTTTCTTCTTTTCCTCTTCTTTTCTTTCTTCTTTTCCTCTTCTTTTCTTTCTTCTTTTCCTCTTCTTTTCTTTCTTCTTTTCCTCTTCTTTTCTTTCTTCTTTTCCTCTTCTTTTCTTTTTTCTTTCTTCTATTCCTTCTCTTTCTTCTTTTCTTTCTTTTCCTCTTCTTTTCTTTCTTCTTTTCTTCTTCTTTCTTCTTTTCCTCTTCTTTCTTCTTTTCCTCTTCTTTTCTTTCTTTTTTTCCTCTTATTTCTTCTTTTCCTCTTCTTTTCTTTCTTTTTTTCCCTCTTCTTTTCTTTCTTCTTTTCATCTTCTTTTCTTTCTTCTTTTCTTTCTTCTTTTCATCTTCTTTTCTTTCTTCTTTTCTTTCTTCTTTTCTTTCTTCTTTTCTTTCTTCTTTTCCTCTTCTTTTCTTTCTTCTTTTCCTTCTTCTATTCCTTCTCTTTCTTCTTTTCCTCTTCTTTTCTTTCTTCTTTTCCTCTTCTTTTCTTTCTTCTTTTCCTTTTCTTTCTTCTTTTTCTTCTTTTCTTTTTTCTTTTCCTCTTCTTTTCTTTCTTCTTTTCCTTTTCTTTCTTCTTTTTCTTCTTTTCTTTTTTCTTCTTTTCTTTTTTCTTCTTTTCCTTCTCTTTCTTCTTTTCTTTCTTCTATTCCTTCTCTTTCTTCTTTTCTTTCTTCTATTCCTTCTCTTTCTTCTTTTCCCCTTCTTCTTTTCCTCTTTTCTTCTTTTTTTCTTCTTTTCCTCTTCTTTTCTCTCTTGTTTTCCTCTTCTTTTTTTCTTCTTTTCTGTCTTCTTTCTTCTTCTTTTCCTCCTGCTTTTCCTCCTTCTTTTCCTCTTCTTTTCTTTCTGCTTTTCCTTTGCTTTCTTCTTTTCTTTCTTCTATTCCTTCTCTTTCTGCTTTTCCTCCTCTTTCTTTTCTTCTTCTTTTCCTCTTCTTTTCTTTCTTCCTTTCCTATTTTTTTTCTTTCTTTTCCTTTTCTTTTGTTCTTCTTTTCCTCTGCTTTCTTCTTTTCCTCTGCTTTCTTCTTTTCCTTCTTCTATTCCTTCTCTTTCTTCTTTTCCTCTTCTTTTCCTCTTTTTTTTTCTTCTTTTCCTCTTCTTTTCTCTCTTGTTTTCCTCTTCTTTTTTTCTTCTTTTCTGTCTTCTTTTCTTCTGCTTTTCTTTCTGCTTTTCCTCCTTTTCCTCTTCTTTCTTCTTCTTGTCCTCTTCTTTCTTCTTTTCTTTCTTCTATTCCTTCTCTTTCTTCTTTTCTTTCTTCTTTTCCTCTTCTTTTCTTTCTTCTTTTCCTCTTCTTTCTTCTTTTCCTTTCTTTTCTTTCTTCTTTTCCTCTTCTTTTCTTTCTTCTTTTCCTTCTTCTTTTCCTCTTCTTTTCTTTCTTTTTTTCCTCTTCTTTCTTCTTTTCCTCTTCTTTCTTCTTTTCCTCTTCTTTCTTCTATTCCTTCTTCTATTCCTTCTCTTTCTTCTTTTCCCTTCTTCTTTTCCTCTTCTTTTTTATTTCTTTTCTTTCTTCTTTTCCTCTTTTTTTCTTTCTTCTTTTTCTCTTCTTTTTCTCTTCTTTTCTTTCTTCTTTTCCTTTTCTTTTCTTCTTTTCCTCTTCTTTTGTTTCTTCTTTTCCTCTTCTTTTCTTTCTTCTTTTCATCTTCTTTTCTTTCTTCTTTTCTTTCTTCTTTTCATCTTCTTTCTTTCTTCTTTTCTTTCTTCTTTTCATCTTCTTTTCTTTCTTCTTTTCCTTCTTCTATTCCTTCTCTTTCTTCTTTTCCCTTCTTTTCATCTTCTTTTCTTCTTTCTTTTCTTCTTCTTTTCTTTCTTCTTTTCCTCTTCTTTTCTTTCTTCTTTTCCTCTTTTCTTTCTTCTTTTCCTCTTCTTTTCCAATTATTTTTCTCTTCTTTCTTCTTTTTCTTCTCTTTCTTCTTTTCCTTCTCTATTCCTTCTCTTTCTTCTTTTCCTCTTCTTTTCCTATTGTTTTCTTTATTTTCCTTTTCTTTCTTCTTTCTTTTTTCTTTCTTCTATTCCTTCTCTTTCTTCTTTTCCTCTTTTCTTCTTCTTCTTTTCCTCTTCTTTCTTCTTTTCCTCTTCTTTTCTCCTTCTTTTCCTCTTCTTTCTTCTTTTCTTTCTTCTTTTCCTCTTCTTTTCTTTCTTCTTTTCTTTCTTCTATTCCTTCTCTTTCTTCTTTTCCTCTTTTCTTCTTCTTCTTTTCCTCTTTTCTGTCTTCTTTCCTCTTCTTTTCTGTCTTCTTTTCCTCTTCTTATCTGTCTTCTTTTCCTCTTCTTTCCCTCTTCTTTTCTGTCTTCTTTTCCTCTTCTTTTCTGTCTTCGTTTCCTCTTCTTTTCTGTCTTCTTTTCCTTTTCTTTCTTTTTTCCCTCTTCTTTCTTCTTTTCCTTCTCTTTATTCTTTTCTTTCTTCTTTGCCTCTTCTTTTCCTCTTCTTTTCTTCTTCTTTTCCTCTGCTTTCTTCTTTTCTTTCTTCTTTTGCTCTTCTTCTTTTCCTTTTCTTTTCCTGTTCTTTTCTTTCTTCTTTCCTCTTCTTTTCTTTCTTCTTTTCCTCTTTTCTTCTTTTCCTCCTTTTTTTTTTCTTCTTTTCCTCTTCTCTTCTTTTCCTCTTTTTTTTTTTCTTCTTTTCCTCTTCTTTCTTCTTTTCCTTTTCTTTCTTCTTTCTCTTCTTTTCCTTCTCTTTCTTCTTTTCTTTCTTCTATTCCTTCTCTTTCTTCTTTTCCTTTTCTTCTTTTCCTCTTCTTTTCTTCTTTTTTTTCTTCTTTTCCTCTTCTTTTCTTTCTTCTTTTCCTCTTCTTTCTTCTTTTCCTTTTCTTTCTTTCTTCTTTTCCTTTTCTTTTCTTTCTTCTTTTCCTATTCTTTCTTCTTTTCTTTCTTCTATTCCTTCTCTTTCTTCTTTTCCCCTTCTTTTCTTCTTCTTTTCCTCTTCTTTTCTTTCTTCCTTTCCTCTTTTCCTCTGCTTTTCTTCTTCTTTTCCTCTTTTCCTTCTTCTATTCCTTCTCTTTCTTCTTTTCCTTCTTCTATTCCTTCTCTTTCTTCTTTTCCTCTTCTTCTTTTCCAATTCTTTTCTTCTTTTTTTTTCTTTTCCTCTTCTTTTCTTTCTTGTTTTCCTCTTATTTTTTTTCTTTTCCTTTTCTTTTCTGTCTTCTTTTCCTCTCCTTTTCTTTCTGCTTTTCTTCCTTCTTTTCCTCTTCTTTCTTTTTTTTTTTCTTCTTTTCTTTCTTCTTTTCCTCTTCTTTTCTTTCCTCTTCTTTTTCTTTCTTCTTTTCTTTCTGCTTTTCTTTTATCTTTTCCTCTTCTTTTCTTAGTCTTTTCCTCTTCTTTCTTCTTTTCCTCTTCTTTTCTTTCTTCTATTTCTTCTCTTTCTTCTTTTCCTCTTCTTTTCTTTCTTCTTTTCCTTCTTCTATTCTTCTTCTTTTCCTCTTCTTTCTCCTTTTTTTCTTCTTTCTTCTTTTCCTCCTTCTTTTCTTTCTTCTTTTCCTCTTCTTTCTTCTTCTTTTCCTCTTCTTTCTTCTTTTCTTTCTTCTTTACCTCCTTCTATTCCTTCTCTTTCTTCTTTTCCCCTTCCTTCTTCTCTCTTCTTTTCTTTCTTCTTTTCCTCTTCTTTTCTTTCTTCTTTTCCTCTTCTTTTCTTCTTCTTTTCCTCTTCGTTCTCCTTCTTTTTTTCTTCTTTCTTCTTTTCCTCCTTCTTTTCTTTCTTCTTTTCCTCCTTCTTTTCTTTCTTCTTTTCCTCTTCTTTCTTCTTTTCTTTCTTCTTTACCTCCTTCTATTCCTTCTCTTTCTTCTTTTCCCCTTCTTCTTTTCCTCTTCTTTTCTTTCTTCTTTTCCTCTTCTTTTCTTTCTTCTTTTCCTCTTCTTTTCTTCTTCTTTTCCTCTTCGTTCTCCTTCTTTTTTTCTTTCTTTCTTCTTTTCCTCCTTCTTTTCTTTCTTCTTTTCCTCTTCTTTCTTCTTCTTTTCCTCTTCTTTCTTCTTTACCTCCTTCTATTCCTTCTCTTTCTTCTTTTCTTTCTTCTTTTCCTCTTCTTTTCTTTCTTCTTTTCCTCTTCTTTTCTTTCTTCTTTTCCTCTTCTTTCTTCTTTTCTTTCTTCTTTCTTCTTTTCCTTCTTCTTTCTTCTTTTCCTTCTTCTTTCTTCTTTTCCTTCTTCTTTCCCTTCTCTTTCTTCTTTTCCTCTTCTTTACTTGCTTCTTTTCCTCTTTTTATTCTTCTTTTCCTTTTCTTTCTTTTTTCCTCTTCTTTCTTCTTTTCTTTTTTCTTTCTTCTTTTCCTTCTCTTTATTCTTTTCTTTCTTCTATTCCTTCTCTTTATTCTTTTCCTCTTCTTTTTTTCTTTTCCTCTTCTTCTTTTCCTCTTCTTTTTATTCTTCTTTTCCTTCTTCTATTCCTTCTCTTTTTCTTTGCCTCTTCTTCTTTTTCTCTTTTCTTCTTTGCCTCTTCTTCTTTTTCTCTTTTCTTCTTTGCCTCTTCTTCTTTTCCTCTTTTTTTCTTTTCCTCTTCTTTTTTTTCTTTTTTTTTTCTTCATTTCCTCTTCTTTTCTGTCTTCTTTTCCTCTTCTTTTCTTTCTTCGTTTCCTCTTTTCTTCCTTTTTTTCCTTTCCTTTCTTCTTTTCCTTCTCTTTCTTCTTTTTCTTTCTTCTATTCCTTCTCTTTTTTCTTTGCCTCTTCTTCTTTTTCTCTTCTTTGCCTCTTTTTCTTTACTCTTCTTTTTTTTCTTTTCCTCTTCTCCTCTTTTCCTCTCTTTTTCATCATCTTCTTTTCCTCTTCTTTTCTTTCTTCTTTTCCTCTTCTTTCTTTCTTCTTTTCCTCTGCTTTCTTCTTTTCTTTCTTCCATTCCTTTCTCTTTATTCTTTTCCTCTTCTTTTCTTTCTTCTTTTCCTCTTCTTTTCTTTCTTCTTTTCCTATTTTTTTTTCTTCTTTTCCTCTCCTTTTCTTTCTTCTTTTCCTCTTCTTTCTTCTTCTTTTCCTCTTCTTTCTCTTCTTTTCCTCTTCTTTCTACTTCTTTTCCTCTTCTTTCTTCTCTTTTCCTCTTCCTCCTTCTTTTCCTCTTCCTCCTTCTTTTCTTTCTTCTTTTCCTCCTTTTCTTTCTTCTTTTCCTCTTCTTTCTTCTTTTCTTTCTTCTTTTCCTCTGCTTTCTTCTTTTCCTCTTCTTCTTTTCTTCTTTCTTTTCTTCTTTTCCTTTTCTTTTCTTTCTTCTTTTCCTCTTCTTTTCTTTTTTTCTTTTCCTCTTCTTTTCTTTTTTCTTTTCCTCTTCTTTTCTTTGTTTTCTTCTTTTCTTTGCTTTTCTTCTTCTCTTCATTTCTTCTTCTTTCCTTCTTTCTTTTTCTTCTCCCCTTCTTTCTTTCTTTCTTTCTCTTCTCCCTTTCTTCTTTCTTTTTCTTCTTTCTTTTTTTTCTCCCTTTCTTCTTTCTTTTTCTTCTCCCTTTCTTCTTTCTTTTTCTTCTCCCTTTCTTCTTTCTTTTTCTTCTCCCTTTCTTCTTTCTTTTTCTTCTCCCTTTCTTCTTTCTTTTTTCCTCCTCCTCCTCCTCCTCCCATCATCTCCTCCTCCTCCTCCCATCATCTCCTCCTCCTCCTCCCATCATCTCCTCCTCCTCCTCCCATCATCTCCTCCTCCTCCTCCCATCATCTCCTCCTCCTCCATTTCTATCTCCTCCATCATCCCCATCTCCTCCTCCATCATCCCCATCTGCTCTACCTCCTCCATCTCTATCTCCTCCTTTTCCATCTCCTCCTTTTCCATCTCCCTCCTCTTCCATCTCCTCCTCTTCCATCTCCTCCTCTTCCATCTCCTCCTCTTCCATCTCCTCCTCTTCCATCTCCTCCTCTTCCATCTCCTCCTCTTCCATCTCCTCCTCTTCCATCTCCTCCTCTTCCATCTCCTCCTCTTCCATCTCCTCCTCTTCCATCTCCTCCTCTTCCATCTCCTCCTCTTCCATCTCCTCCTCCATCATCTCCTCCTCTTCCATCTCCATTTCCTTCTCTTCCATCTCCTCCTTCTCTATCATCCCCATCTCCTTCTCCATCATCCCCATCTCCTTCTCCATCATCCCATCTCCTCCTCCATCATCCCATCTCCTCCTCCATCATCTCCATCTGCTCTTCCTCCTCCATGTCCTCTTCCTCCATCTTCTCCTCCTCCTCCTCCATCATCTTCTTCTCCTCCTCCTCCCCCTCCTCCATCATCTCCTCCTCCATCATCATCCTCCTCACAGTAACAATATAACATGAAGTCAACAAAACATTTTTTTTTTAACCTTTTTGTTTACTTTTTAATTTCCTAAATTTTTTTTTGTACTTGAGATCGAATCGTGACACCCACGGGTCGGCGGGGGCTTGGGCGCGCCCCCCTGCCTGCAAAAACAACGGGAGTGCGAATGACGTTTTGAAACGTGATTTTGTGCAGCGGTTCCACCCTGTCGCCGTTTTTATACAGTGGCTGGTCGGCAACCAGTTAATTTTGTAAATTTTTCTTTCTACCTTGTGATTTATGTTTTGTAAACACAGGAACCGGCTGATCTGTGATTCGTTACAGTAGATCAGCATGATGACTGATCGGTGCTGTACCAAATCAAAGCAGTGCCGGGCTGGCTGGCACACGTGTGCACCCCCTGTCCGGGTGCTTGAATGGTGTATGAAGTACGTGATCCAGTGCAGGGAGCCCACTTTGCCAACGTATTCCTACGTGAAGCGGTCTGCAAACAGTTAAGATAGAGGAATGAAATTTCCCAATAATGACACTGAAGTGTAATAACCGGAAATGGATATTCCACACTGTATAATGTGTAGCTTTGATGTAAAACATTGTTTTCCCCCATGTAGTTGTATGTTATTGTATATATTATTATTCTGACTACTTTCAGAGCGTGAGGAAAGTACTGTTGAGAACTGGCAGTTGTCAAAGCAGGGATCGGCACCGATCATCAGTGCTCAGCAGTGCCGCCCACCACTTCTGCCCAGCAGTGCCGCCCACCTGTGCCAAGCAGTGCCACCCACCAGTTCTGCCCACAAGTACCCAGCAGTGCCACCCACCTGTGCCACCAGTCAGTGCCGCCAGTCAGTTCCCAGCAGTTGCGCCAGTCAGTATCGCCTATCATCGCCGAATATCATTACCCAACTCATTAGTGCTGCCTATCAGTGCAGCTTCATCAACGCAGATCAGTGAAGGAGAAAAATGACCAGTTTGCAAAATGTTATAATAGAAACAAAGGAACTTTTTTTTTTGCTCTTTTTTTGTTTATGGCGCAAAAAGTAAAACACCCAGCAGCAAGTAAATACCACCAAAAGAAAGCTCGATTTGTGAGAAAAAAATAATAAAAATTCCATATGGGAATAATGTTGCATGATCACGCAATTGTCCTTCAAATTGCGACAGCGCTGAAAGCTGAAAATTGGCCTGGTAAGGAACGGGATATAAGTGCCCGGTAGGCAAGTGGTTAATGTCTGTGGGAGGAATATTGCCTCAAGAAGAACACATACCTAAAAATAAAACATATGGATTCCTCCATTCACATCGATCAATGTGGATGAAGAAATCTGTGCCAGAAGAAAACGGAAAAAAAATATATGCCGAAGTATAGGAGCGATCCACCCACTGACCGCCCCCGGCCCCCATATTTGGGCGTATACATTCTGTCAGAGTAAACATGTCAGTGCTGCAGCTGATTGGTCTTCCTGCAAAGCAAACAACGATTAACAATAAAACACAGTAACAATATAACATGAAGTCAACAAAACAACAATTTGTTTTTAACTTTCTTAACGTTTGTTTTCTTTTTAATTTTTTAAGTTTTTTTTTTACTTTTTTGATTAATGTTTTGTAAACACAGGAACCAGCTGATCTGTGATTCATTACAGCAGATCAGCATGATGACTGATGAGTGCTGTACCGAATCAAAGCAGTGCTGGTCTGGCGGGCACATGTGTGCACCCCCTGTCCCGGTGCTCGGATCGCATTCTAAGTACGTGGTCCAGTGCAGGGAGCCCGCTTTGCCACCGTATTCCTATGTGAAGCGGTCAGCAAGCAGTTAAGATAGGTAGATGAATGAAATTTCCCAAACAGACAGTGATTGGATATTTTCTAATAATGACACTGAAGTGTAATAACCGGAACTGGATATTCCACAATGTATAACGTGTAGCTTAGATGTTAAATAATAGTTTTCCTCATGTAGTTGTATGTTATTGTATATATTATTATTTGACTAGATAATGTGTATAATAGTTACCACTAGTTCTGGATAAATGTCTAAGTAAGTGACAAAGTACCTCTAGATCAGATATAAAAAACCTTTTAAAAAGTAAGTTACGTTACCTCAGGGCAGGGGTGTCAAATTCTTTATCATAGTGGGCCCCATCCGCATTATGGATGCCCTCAAAGGGCTGACTGTCTCTGTAAGACTAGACATCCAGGGCACCCCCCCCCCCTTACATCAGATATCATGAGCCTCCCCCCACCATCAGAGGTCAAGGTTCCCCCTACCCTCCCTTACATCACAGTGCACCCCCCCTTATTTTCTTATTTTGTGCTGCTGCTGGGAAAAAGTGGAGGGCAAGTGTGCTTGGAAGTAGAAAGTTCAGGATCTGGAGGGGGACCAGAGGAGGGCTGGAGTCAGCTGCCAGAATCTGCTGAATCCTGAGACCAGGGGAGGCAGCGATGAGGGGGTGCTGCGGCTGCACAGAGAGGCACAGGATCTGTAGGAGGAGTCCTGTCCTCTGTGCTGCCAACTGCTGGGACTTGGATATGGCCCGTGGGCCTTGTGTTTGACACATGTTCCTTAGGGTATGTTAAAATATCTGTAAAGTTACATGACCGCATGTATCGTTAATATGAAGTTACTGGACAAAGAATCAAGCTAGGCCCATTACAGTGACTGTAGCTCCTTGAAAAAGGGGAGATTTTGAAAGGTGTAATAAATAGCCCAGTAAATGGAGAATGTTGTATAGCACATTAACCACTTACCCTCTGGAAGATTTACCCCCCTTCATGACCAGAACATTTTCTTGCTATATGGCGCTGCACTACTTTAAGTGACAATTGCACTTTCATGCAACGCTGTACATAAATACAATTTATGTAATTCTTTACATGCAAATAGAGATTTCTTTTGGTGATATTTGATCACTATTGGGTTATTAATTTCCCGCACTATAAATGGAAAAAAAAACAATATTTTTTACTTTACATATCCCATAAAAAAAAAGTAACAAAAATAAAATTTCTTCATCAATTCAGGCCAAAATGTACTCTGTTACATGTCTTTGGTAAACAAAATCCCAGTAAGTGTATATTAATTGGTGTGCGTGAAAATGATATCATCTACTAATAGCAGTATGTATATAGGAATATTTTTCTCTCTAGTAATGCCAGCGATCAGCGACTTATAACAGGACTGTGATAGATGTGTTTGTAAAGTCTCTAGGTTAGAGTGGGTCGTGAGGGAACTAACCGGTATGTAAATGGCTCTTTAGTGTCTAAGTGAGGACGGTGAAGGTTAAAAATCTTTAAAATATTTACATGGCAAAGCATCTAAGAGAGAGTTGGTGAAGGTATATAGCAGGGATCACTAAACTCTCTAAATAAAGGGCCAATTTATTGTTCTTCAGACTATAGAGGGGCCGAACTGTGGCCAGTGAGAGGAGGAAATGTTCTGGCATCAGTGAGAGTGAACAATGCCTTATTTTTGGTATTAGAGAAATAGTGCCCCATCATTGGTGTCAGTGGGAGGAATAGTGCCCCATTGTTGTCTGTGGGAGGAATAGTGCCCCATTGTTGTCAGTGGAAGGAATAGTGCCCATCATTGGTATCAGTGAGAGGAATAATGCCCCATCATTGGTCTCAGTGGGAGGAGTAGTGCCACATCATTGGTGTCAATTGGATAAATCGTGCCCCATCGTTTGTGTCAGTGGGGAGGAATAGTGCCCCATCATTGGTGTCAGCGGGGAGGAATAGTGCCCATCCTTGGTATCAGTGGGGGGAATAGTGCCCCATCATTGGTATCAGTGGGAGGAATAATGCCCCATCACTGGTATCAGTGGAAGGAATAGTGCCCATCCTTGGTATCAGTGGGAGGAATAGTGCCCATCCTTGGTATCAGTGGGAGGAATAGTGCCCCACCACTGGTATCAGTGGGAGGAATAGTGCCCCATCACTGGTATCAGTGGTAGGAATAGTGCCCCATCACTGGTATCAGTGGGAGGAATAGTGCCCCATCATTGGTATCAGTGGGAGGAATAGTGCCCCATCATTGGTATCAGTGGGAGGAATAGTGCCCCATCATTGGTATCATTTGGAGGAATGGTGCCCCATCACTGGTACCAATGATGGGGCACTATTCCTCCTACTGATACCAGTGATGGAGCACTATTCCTGCAACTGATATCGATGGTGGGGCACTATTCCTCCCATTAACAACAACGACGGGGAACTATTTCTCCCACTGACACCAACAATAGTGCATTATTCCTCCAACTAATACCAATGATGGAGCACTACTCCTTCCATTGACAACAATGATGGGGCACTATTCCTCCCCAAGATACCAATGATGGGGCATTATTCCTTCCACTGACACCAGTGATGGGGCACTATTCCTTCCACTGACACCAGTGATGGGGCACTATTCCTTCCACTGACACCAGTGATGGGGCACTATTCCTGCCACTGATACTAATGATGGGGCACTATTCCTCCCACTGATACCAATGATGGGGCACTATTCCTCCTACTGATATCAGTGGGAGGAATAGTGCCCCATCACTGGTATCAGTGGGAGGAATAGTGCCCCATCACTGGTATCAGTGGGAGGAATAGTGCCCCATCACTGGTGTCAGTGGAAGGAATAGTGCCCCATCACTGGTGTCAGTGGAAGGAATAATGCCCCATCATTGGTATCTTGGGGAGGAATAGTGCCCTATCATTGTTGTCAATGGAAGGAGTAGTGCTCCATCATTGGTATTAGTTGGAGGAATAATGCACTATCGTTGGTGTCAGTGGGAGAAATAGTTCCCCGTCGTTGGTGTTAGTGGGAGGAATAGTGCCCCACCATCGATGTCAGTTGCAGGAATAGTGCTCCATCACTGGTTTCAGTGAGAGGAATTATGTCCCATTAATTTCAGTGGGAAGAATATTGCCCCAAGGGCCAGAAGAAAGAAACAAATTCCTTAAAAAATAAAATTCTTCCATTCACATTGCTCATCAATAGTGACAATGGGATAAATAGTGCCCCATCTTTGGAGTTAGTGGGAGGAATATTGTCCCATCGTGGGTGTCAGTGGGGAGGAATAGTGTCCCATCGTTGGTGTCAGTGGGGAGGAATAGTGTCTCCTCGTTGGTGTCAGTGGGGAGGAATAGTGTCCCATCGTTGGTGTCAGTGGGGAGGAATAGTGTCCCTTCGTTGGTGTCAGTAGAGAGGAATAGTGTCCCATCGTTGGTGTCAGTAGGGAGGAATAGTGCCCCATTGCTGGTGTCAGTGGGAGGAATAGTGCCCAATCACTGGTGTCAGCGGGGAGGAATACTGCCCTATCGTTGGTGTCCATGGGAGGACTAGTGCCCCATCGTTGGTGTCTGTGGGAGAAATAGTGCCCCATCATTGGTATCAGTGGGATAAATAGTTCCCCATCGTTTGGTGTTAGTGGGAGGAATAGAGTCCCATCATTGGTGTCATTGGGGAGGAATAGTATCCCATCGTTGGAGTTAGTGGAAGGAATAGTGCCCCATTGCTGGCGTCAGTGGGGAGGAATAGTGCCCCATCATTGGTTTTAGTGGGAGGAATAGTGCCCCATTGCTGGCGTCAGTGGGGAGGAATAGTGCCCCATCATTGGTTTTAGTGGGAGGAATAGTGCCCCATCATTGGTTTTAGTGGGAGGAATAGTGCCCCATCATTGGTGTCAATGGCAGGAGTAGTGCCCCATCATTGGAATCAGTGGGAGGAATATTGCACCATCATTGGTGTCAGTGGGAGAAATAGTTCCCCATCGTTGGTGTCAGTGGGAGGAATAGAGCCCCATTGTTGGTGTCAGTGGGAGGAATAGAGCCCCATTGTTGGTGTCAGTGGGAGGAATAGTGCCCCATTGTTTGTGTCAGTGGGAGGAATAGTGCCCCATCAATGGTATCAGTGGGAGGAATCGTGCCCCATTATTGGTGTCAATGGGAGGAGTAGTGTCCCATCATTGGTATCAGTGGGAGGAATAGTGCCCCATCATTGGTGTTAGTGGGAGGAATAGTGCCCCAACATTGGTGCCAGTTGCAAGAATTTTACTCCATCACTGGTTTCAGTAAGAGGAATTATGTCCCATTATTAATGTCAGTGGGAAGAATATTGCCCCAAGGGCCAGAAAGAAGATACAAATTCCTTAAAAAAAAAAATTCCTCCATTCACATCGCTCATCAATAGTGACAGTGGGATAAATAGTGCCCCATTGTTGGTATCAGTGGGGAGGAATAGTGCCCCATTGTTGGTGTCAGTGGGGAAGAATAGTGCCCTATTGCTGGTGTCAGTGGGAGGAGTAGTGCACCACCATTGGTGTCAGTGGGAGAAATTGTTCCTCATCGTTGGTGTCAGTGGGGAGGAATAGTGCCCCATCATTGGTGTCAGTGGGAGTAGTAGTGCCCCATCGTTGGTGTTAGTGGGAGGAATAGTTCCCCATCATTGGTGTCAGCTGCAGGAATAGTGCCCCATCATTGGTATCAGTGGGAGGAATAGTGCCCCACCGTTGGTGTCAGTTGCAGGAATAGTGCTCCATCACTGGTTTCAGTGAGAGGAATTATGTCCCATTATTAATGTCAGTGAGAAGAATATTGCCCCGAGGGCCAGAAAAAAGAAACAAATTCCTTAAAAAAAAATAAATCCATTCACATCACTCATCAATAGTGACAGTGGGATAAATAGTGCCCCATCTTTGGAGTTATTGGGAGGTATATTGCCCAATCAGTGGTTTCAGTGGGGAGGAATAGTATCCCATCGTTTGAGTTAGTGGAAGGAATAGTGCCCCATTGCTGGTGTCAGTGGGAGGAATAGGCCCCATCATTGGTGTCAGCGAGGAGGACTAGTGTCCCATCGTTGGTGTCAGTGGGAGGAATAATGCCCCATCATTGGTGTCAGTGGGAGGAATAGTGCCCCATCATTGGTGTCAGTGGGAGGAATAATGCCCCATCATTGGTGTCAGTGGGAGGAATAATGCCCCATCATTGGTGTCAGTGGGAGGAATAGTGCCCCATCATTGTTGTCAATGGGAGGAGTAGTGCCCCATCATTGGTGTCAGTGGGAGGAGTAGTGCCCTATCTTTGGTATCAGTGGGAAGAAATGTGCACCATCATTGGTGTCAGTGGGAGGAATAGTGCGCCATCGTTGGTGTCAGTGGGAGGAATAGAGCCCCATCGTTGGTGTCAATGGGAGGAGCTGCTCCATGGCCGGAGGTGGGGGGTGCTCAGAGGCCCGGGCACGCTGCTCCATGGCCGGAGGTGGGGGGTGCTCAGGGGCCCGGGCACGCTCTCCTGGTGAATGGCTGCGGTGGGTGGAGGCCTCCTCCCCTCTCCGATGATGTTGGACTCTGGACCTCGTCCGATGGGCGATCGGAGACCCTCCATCCTCCTGATGTGAAGACCTTCCACGGGATGGGCGTCGTGAAGGTCGTGGCATCCTGATGGCTCTGGATGACCTTAAAGTGGCTAAAAATCTAAAAATTTCCCATTAATAGAATAAAAAATAACCTGATAATGATATCAGCAATAGAAATGAATCGAAATGCTAAGAATCGCAGTCAGTGGCAGGAGACTCTCTCTGCTGATGCGTATCGCTAGGCATGCAGACAGCAAGAGAGGTCAGAGGAAGTGAGGTCACAGGAAGTGAGGTCAGAGGCAGCCTGGAGGCGGAGCTAAACACTCTGCCAATCACAGCCTGAGGCGGAGCTAATCACTGCCTATCATAGCCTGGAGGTGGAGCTAATCACTGCCAATCACAGCCTGGAGGTGGAGCTATTCGCTCTGCCTGCCTATCACAGCCTTCCACCTCACTTTTCAGGCCTACATATTTTGAGTGACAACCAAAATAAATCTGATATCGTTTTATTGATTTTCCCATAGAATTAATCAGTGTTGTGGTGACTTTAGTGGGTTTTTCTAAATTCCGCCACTAGATTTTACTGTGCCTGTATGTGTTCCATGGCGGTAATACTGCTCCCCGCCAGAGATGTCTCCCTTCCTTCATAAACATCGCTTTCCTTTCCTTCGGCGGCCATCTTCTGATGTCACAGAGAGGAATCGGAGCCGGAGGAAGGATGGAGCAGAGACAGACGGGAGCTGAGAGAAACGGGGTCCGGGGGGGGCAAGATGGCGACCGGGGGAGCCCAACTGAGGAGGTGAGGAGAAGGCCGGGGGTGGAGAGGAGGAAGAGGCTGAGTGAGTGCTGGATGATGTGGGGGGGGGGAATTTTATCGAGAGACTAATAAATGATGGGGGGGGCATACCTGGAGCTCCACCATCGCCTGTCACCCCCCATACCTCAAGTGCCCCCCCTCTCAGCGTCACCTCAAGTGCCCCCCCGTGTTACCACAACTGCCCCCATCCCCCCCAGTGTTTCTGCCTCCCCCAGTATTACTACTACTGCCCCCACCCTCACCCCAGTCTTTCCCATGTTACCACAACTGCCCCCCCCCCCCAGAGTTACTACATCTGCCCCACCCCACCCAGTTTTTCTGCCCCCCCAGAGTTACTACATCTGCCCCATCCCCCCCAGTTTTTCTGCCCCCCCCCAGAGTTACTACATCTGCCTCATCCCCCCCAGTTTTTCTGCCCCCCTCATGTTACCACAACTTCCCCCCAGTGTTACTGCCCCCCCAGTGTTACCACAACTGCCCCCCAGTGTTTCTGCCCCCCCCAGTGTTACCACAACTACCCAAATATTTCTGCCCCCCAGTGTTTCTGTCCCCCCATGTTACCACAACTGCCCCCATCCCCCCCAGTGTTTCTGCCCCCCCCCAGTATTACTACTACTGCCCCCACCCTCACCCCCGTCCTTCCCCCCATGTTACCACAACTGCCCCCCCAGAGTTACTACATCTGCCCCCCCCCCCAGTTTTTCTGCCCCCCCCCAGTGTTACCACAACTGCCCCCATCCCCCACCCCAGTGTTATTTCCTCCACCACAGTGTTTCTGCCCCCCCCAGTGTTACTTCAGCTGCCCCCACCCTCCCCCCAGTATTTCTGCCCCCCATGTTTCCACAACTGCTCCCTTCCCCCCCAGTGTTCCTGCCCTCCACCCCAGTGTTTTTCCCCCCTCCCCATGTTACAACTGCCCCCCCCCCAGTGTTTCTGCCCCCCCCAGTGTTACCACAACTGCCCCATCTCCCCCAAATATTTCTGCCCCCCCAGTGTTTCTGTCCCCCCGTCTTACCACAACTGCCCCCACCCCCCCAGTGTTTCTGCCCCCCCATGTTACAACTTCTTCCCCAGTGTTTCTGCCCCCCATCCCCAGTGTTACCACAACTGCCCAATTCTCCCCCAAATATTTCTGCCCCCCCCAGTGTTTCTGTCCCCCCCGTCTTACCACAACTGCCTCCACCCCCCCCAGTGTTTCTCCCCCCCCCAAGTTACCACAACTGCCTCCATCCCCCCCCCAGTGTTTCTGCCCCCCCGTGTTACCACAACTGCCCCATCTCCCCCAAATATTTCTGCCCCCCCCACTGTTTCTGTCCCCCCGTCTTACCACAACTGCCCCCACCCCCCCCAGTGTTTCTGACCTCCACTCCAGTTTTTCTGCCACCCCTCCAGTGTTACCACAACTGCCCATATCTCCCCCAAATATTTCTGCCCCCCCCAGTGTTTCTGTCCCCCCGTCTTACCACAACTGCCTCCACCCCCCCCCAGTGTTTCTGCCCCCCCATGTTACAACTTCTTCCCCAGTGTTTCTGCCCCCCATCCCCAGTGTTACTGCAACTGCCCCCATCTCTGCCTGTGTTTCTGCCCTCCACCCCAGTGTTTCTGCCCCCCCCCAGTTTTTCTACCCCCCAGTGTTAATACAACTGCCCCCACCCTCCCACCGAGTCTTTCTGCCCGCCTCCTGTTACAACTTCCCCCATGCCCCCCAGTGTTTCTGTCCCCCCCCCCCGTGTTACCACAACTGCCCCCATTTCATCAAGTCTTTCTTCCCTCCCACCAGTGTTTCTGCCCCTCCCCGTATTTCCACAACTCACTCCCCCCCGTGTTTCTGTCTCCCAGTGTTACTACAACTGCATCCACCCCCCCCACCACAACTGCCCACATCCCCCCCCAGTGTTTCTGCCCCCCCATGTTACAACTTCTTCCCCAGTGTTTCTGCCCCCCATCCCCAGTGTTACCACAACTGCCCCCATCCCCCCCAGTGTTTCTACCCCCCATGTTACCACAACTTCCCCCCCAGTGTTTCTGCCCCCCCAGTGTTACCACAACTGCCCCCATCTCCCCTCAGTGTTTCTGCCCCCCCCCAGTGTTACCGCAACTGCCCCCATCTCTGCCTGTGTTTCTGCCCTCCACCCCAGTGTTTCTGCCCCCCCAGTGTTACCACAACTGCCCCCATCTCCCCTCAGTGTTTCTGCCCCCCCCAGTGTTACCGCAACTGCCCCCATCTCTGCCTGTGTTTCTGCCCTCCACCCCAGTGTTTCTGCCCCCCCCCCCAGTTTTTCTACCCCAAAGTGTCAATACAACTGCCCCCACCCTCCCACCGAGTCTTTCTGCCCCCCTCCTGTTACAAATTCCCCCATGCCCCCCCAGTGTTGCCACAGCTGCCCACATCCCCCCAGTGTTTCTGCCCTCCACCCCAGTCTTTCTGCCTCCCGTGTTACCACAACTTCCCACATGCCCCCCCCAGTGTTTCTGCCCCCCCAGTTTTACAACTGCCCCCATCCCCCCAGTGTTTCTGCCTTCCACCCCAGTGTTTCTGCCCCCCCCCGTGTTACCACAACTGCCCACATCCAGCTGTGTTTCTTCCCTCCACCCCAGTGTTCCTCCCCCCGTGTTACCACAACTCCACCCCCAGTGGTACTAAAATTGCCCCCACCCTCCTCCTAGTATTTCTGCTCCACTCATGTTACCACAACTGACCCATCCCCCCCAGTGTTTCTGCCCCCCAGTGCTACCACAACTGCCTCCATCCCCCCAGTGTTTCTGCCCTCACCCCAGTGTTTTCCCCCCTACCCATGTTACAACTGCCCCCCCCCCAGTGTTTATGCCCCCTCAGTGTTACCACAACTGCCCCCCCAGTGTTTCTGATATCAGTGGGAGGAATAGTGCCCCATCGTTGGTGTCAGTGGGGAGGAATAGTGCCCCATCGTTGGTGTCAGTGGGGAGGAATAGTGCCCCATCGTTGGTGTCAGTGGGGAGGAATAGTATCCCATCGTTGGTGTCAGTGGGGAGGAATAGTGCCCCATCATTGGTGTCAGTGGGATAAATAGTTCGTTGGTGTCAGTGGGGAGGAATAGTGCCTCAGTGTTGGTGTCTGTTGCAGGAATAGTGCTCCATCACTGGTTTCAGTGAGAGGAATTATGTCCCATTATTAATGTCAGTGAGAAGAATATTGCCCCAAGGGCCAGAAAAAAGAAACAAATTCCTTAAAAAAAAAAAAACCCTCCATTCACATCGCTCATCAATAGTGACAGTGGGATAAATGGTGCCCCATCTTTGGAGTTAGTGGGAGGAATATTGCCCCATCATTGGTGTCAGAGGGGAGGAATAGTGCCCCATCGTTGGTGTCAGTGAGGAGGAATAGTGCCCCGTCGTTGGTGTCAGTGGGGAGGAATAGTGCCCCGTCGTTGGTGTCAGTGGGGAGGAATAGTGCCCCGTCGTTGGTGTCAGTGGGGAGGAATAGTGCCCCGTCGTTGGTGTCAGTGGGGAGGAATAGTGCCCCGTCGTTGGTGTCAGTGGGGAGGAATAGTGCCCCGTCGTTGGTGTCAGTGGGGAGGAATAGTGCCCCGTCGTTGGTGTCAGTGGGGAAGAATAGTGCCCCATCGTTGGTGTCAGTGGGGAGGAATAGTGCCCCATCGTTGGTGTCAGTTTCCTCTATTCACATGGATCAATGTGGATGAAGAAATCTGTACTAGAAGAAAAGTGAAAAAAATATATGCCAAAGCATAGCAGCGATCCACCCACTGACTGCCCCCGGACCCCATGCTTGGGCATATACTTTTTTTTCTAACTGCAGATGAGAAATCTCCTCCTGCAGCACTGCAAGGACTGACCTGTATATTGTGAGGGCAACACCCTGTTGCTGTCAGAGTAAATATGTCAGTGCTGCAGAAATAGTGCCCCATCGTTGGTGTCAGTGGGGAGGAAGGGTGCCCCATCGTTGGCGTCAGTGGGGAGGAAGGGTGCCCCATCGTTGGCGTCAGTGGGGAGGAAGGGTGCCCCATCGTTGGCGTCAGTGGGGAGGAAGGGTGCCCCATCGTTGGCGTCAGTGGGGAGGAAGGGTGCCCCATCGTTGGCGTCAGTGGGGAGGAAGGGTGCCCCATCGTTGGCGTCAGTGGGGAGGAAGGGTGCCCCATCGTTGGCGTCAGTGGGGAGGAAGGGTGCCCCATCGTTGGCGTCAGTGGGGAGGAAGGGTGCCCCATCGTTGGCGTCAGTGGGGAGGAAGGGTGCCCCATCGTTGGCGTCAGTGGGGAGGAAGGGTGCCCCATCGTTGGCGTCAGTGGGGAGGAAGGGTGCCCCATCGTTGGCGTCAGTGGGGAGGAAGGGTGCCCCATCGTTGGCGTCAGTGGGGAGGAAGGGTGCCCCATCGTTGGCGTCAGTGGGGAGGAAGGGTGCCCCATCGTTGGCGTCAGTGGGGAGGAAGGGTGCCCCATCGTTGGCGTCAGTGGGGAGGAAGGGTGCCCCATCGTTGGCGTCAGTGGGGAGGAAGGGTGCCCCATCGTTGGCGTCAGTGGGGAGGAAGGGTGCCCCATCGTTGGCGTCAGTGGGGAGGAAGGGTGCCCCATCGTTGGCGTCAGTGGGGAGGAAGGGTGCCCCATCGTTGGCGTCAGTGGGGAGGAAGGGTGCCCCATCGTTGGCGTCAGTGGGGAGGAAGGGTGCCCCATCGTTGGCGTCAGTGGGGAGGAAGGGTGCCCCATCGTTGGCGTCAGTGGGGAGGAAGGGTGCCCCATCGTTGGCGTCAGTGGGGAGGAAGGGTGCCCCATCGTTGGCGTCAGTGGGGAGGAACGGTGCCCCATCGTTGGCGTCAGTGGGGAGGAACGGTGCCCCATCGTTGGCGTCAGTGGGGAGGAACGGTGCCCCATCGTTGGCGTCAGTGGGGAGGAACGGTGCCCCATCGTTGGCGTCAGTGGGAGGAACGGTGCCCCATCGTTGGCGTCAGCGGGAGGAACGGCGCCCCATTGGTGTCAGCGGGAGGAACAGCGCCCCATTGGTGTCAGCGGGAGGA
Source organism: Staurois parvus (assembly GCF_062004578.1). Lineage (NCBI taxonomy): Eukaryota > Metazoa > Chordata > Amphibia > Anura > Ranidae > Staurois > Staurois parvus. Next base: position 2,322 of record NW_028318551.1, on the reverse strand, counting down.
ACAGCGCCCCATTGTTGTCAGCGGGAGGAACAGCGCCCCATTGTTGTCAGCGGGAGGAGCAGCGCCCATCATTGGTGTCAGTTGGATGGAATAGTGCCCCATCGTTGGTGTCAGTGGGGAGGAATAGTGCCCCATCGTTGGTGTCAGTGGGGAGGAATAGTGCCCCATAGTTGGTGTCAGTGGGGAGGAATAGTGCCCCATAGTTGGTGTCAGTGGGGAGGAATAGTGCCCCATAGTTGGTGTCAGTGGGGAGGAATAGTGCCCCATAGTTGGTGTCAGTGGGGAGGAATAGTGCCCCATAGTTGGTGTCAGTGGGGAGGAATAGTGCCCCATAGTTGGTGTCAGTGGGGAGGAATAGTGCCCCATAGTTGGTGTCAGTGGGGAGGAATAGTGCCCCATAGTTGGTGTCAGTGGGGAGGAATAGTGCCCCATAGTTGGTGTCAGTGGGGAGGAATAGTGCCCCATAGTTGGTGTCAGTGGGAGGAATAGTGCCCCATAGTTGGTGTCAGTGGGGAGGAATAGTGCCCCATAGTTGGTGTCAGTGGGGAGGAATAGTGCCCCATAGTTGGTGTCAGTGGGGAGGAATAGTGCCCCATAGTTGGTGTCAGTGGGGAGGAATAGTGCCCCATAGTTGGTGTCAGTGGGGAGGAATAGTGCCCCATAGTTGGTGTCAGTGGGGAGGAATAGTGCCCCATAGTTGGTGTCAGTGGGGAGGAATAGTGCCCCATAGTTGGTGTCAGTGGGGAGGAATAGTGCCCCATAGTTGGTGTCAGTGGGGAGGAATAGTGCCCCATAGTTGGTGTCAGTGGGGAGGAATAGTGCCCCATAGTTGGTGTCAGTGGGGAGGAATAGTGCCCCATAGTTGGTGTCAGTGGGGAGGAATAGTGCCCCATAGTTGGTGTCAGTGGGAGGAATAGTGCCCCATAGTTGGTGTCAGTGGGGAGGAATAGTGCCCCATCGTTGGTGTCAGTGGGGAGGAATAGTGCCCCATCGTTGGTGTCAGTGGGGAGGAATAGTGCCCCATCGTTGGTGTCAGTGAGGAGGAATAGTGCCCCATCGTTGGTGTCAGTGAGGAGGAATAGTGCCCCATCGTTGGTGTCAGTGAGGAGGAATAGTGCCCCATCGTTGGTGTCAGTGAGGAGGAATAGTGCCCCATCGTTGGTGTCAGTGAGGAGGAATAGTGCCCCATCGTTGGTGTCAGTGAGGAGGAATAGTGCCCCATCGTTGGTGTCAGTGAGGAGGAATAGTGCCCCATCGTTGGTGTCAGTGAGGAGGAATAGTGCCCCATCGTTGGTGTCAGTGAGGAGGAATAGTGCCCCATCGTTGGTGTCAGTGAGGAGGAATAGTGCCCCATCGTTGGTGTCAGTGAGGAGGAATAGTGCCCCATCGTTGGTGTCAGTGAGGAGGAATAGTGCCCCATCGTTGGTGTCAGTGAGGAGGAATAGTGCCCCATCGTTGGTGTCAGTGAGGAGGAATAGTGCCCCATCGTTGGTGTCAGTGAGGAGGAATAGTGCCCCATCGTTGGTGTCAGTGAGGAGGAATAGTGCCCCATCGTTGGTGTCAGTGAGGAGGAATAGTGCCCCATCGTTGGTGTCAGTGAGGAGGAATAGTGCCCCATCGTTGGTGTCAGTGAGGAGGAATAGTGCCCCATCGTTGGTGTCAGTGAGGAGGAATAGTGCCCCATCGTTGGTGTCAGGGGAGGAACAGCGCCCCATTGGTGTCAGTGAGGAGGAATAGTGCCCCATCGTTGGTGTCAGTGAGGAGGAATAAGTGCCCCATGTTGGTGTCAGTGAGGAGGAATAGTGCCCCATGTGGTGTCAGCGGGAGAGAATAGTGCCCCATCGTTGGTTCAGTTGGAGGAATAGTGCCCCATCGTTGGTATGAGTGGGAGGAACAGCGCCCCATTCTTGTCAGCGGGAGGAACAGCGCCCCATTGGTGTCAGCGGGAGGAACAGCGCCCCATTGGTGTCAGCGGGAGGAACAGCGCCCCATTGGTGTCAGCGGGAGGAACAGCGCCCCATTGGTGTCAGCGGGAGGAACAGCGCCCCATTGGTGTCAGCGGGAGGAACAGCGCCCCATTGGTGTCAGCGGGAGGAACAGCGCCCCATTGGTGTCAGCGGGAGGAACAGCGCCCCATTGGTGTCAGCGGGAGGAACAGCGCCCCATTGGTGTCAGCGGGAGGAACAGCGCCCCATTGGTGTCAGCGGGAGGAACAGCGCCCCATTGGTGTCAGCGGGAGGAACAGCGCCCCATTGGTGTCAGCGGGAGGAACAGCGCCCCATTGGTGTCAGCGGGAGGAACAGCGCCCCAATTGGTGTCAGC